>NC_060185.1:96494779-96529779 GCF_021184085.1 Oncorhynchus gorbuscha | reverse complement strand
TGGTTTCCGTGCTTCTACACCTGCATTGTTTGCTGTTTGGGGTTTTAGGCTGGGATTCAGTACAGCACTTTGAGATATCAGCTGATGTAAGAAGGACTTTATAAATACATTTGATTTGATTTGATTCGTAGTTGTAGCAGTAGCAGAAGTAAGAGCAGGACCAGTAGTGGTAGTAGTAGCAGTCACAGTAGTAGTAGTAGTAGTGGTAGTAGTAGCAGTCATAGTAGTAGTAGTGGTAGTAGTAGTAGTAGTACTAACAGTAGTAGTAACAGTAGTAGTATGAGTTGTAGTTTTAGTAGTAGAATGTCCTTAATGAAGAGCTCAGTGACTTTCAACATGGCAATGTCATAGGATGCCACTTTTCCAACAAGTCAGCGTGTCAAATTTCTGCCTTGCTAGAACTGCTACGGTCTACTGTATGTGCTATTATTGTGAAGTAGAAAAATCTAGTGCTGAAGTGCCTAGCACGTAAAAATGATATGTCCTCGGTTTCAACACTCATTACTGAGTTCCTAACTGCCTCTGGAAGCATCTTCAGCACAAGAAGTGTTCGTCGGGAGCTTCATGAAATGGGTTTCCATGGCCGAGCAGCCACACACAAGCCTAAGATCACCATGAGCAATGCCAAGCATCAGTCGGAGTGGTGTAAAGCTCACCGCCATTGGACCCTGGAGCAGAGGAAGCACATTCTCTGGAGTGATGAATCACGCTTCACCATCTGGCAGTCCGAAGGATGAATCTGGGTTTGGTGGATGACGGGAGAACGCTACCTGCCCCCAATCCATAGTTCCAACTGTAATGTTTGGTGGAGGAGGAATAATGGTCTGGGGCTATTTTTCATGGTTGGGGCCCCTTAGTTCCAGTGAACGCTACAGCAGACAATGACATTCTAAACGATTCTGTGCTTTCAACTTTATTGCAACAGTTTGGGGAAGGCCCTTTCCTGTTTCAACATGCCAATGCCCCCGTGCACAAAGCGAGGTCCATACAGAAATAGTTTGTCGATTTGTGTGGCTGAATGGAAGCAAGTCCCCCACAGCAATGTTTCAACATCTAGTGGAAATCCTACATGCAGGTGTCCACATACCTTTGGTTATGTAGTGTACTTTAGTGCACTGTGTCCAGCCCTTCAGCCATTTTAGACAGGGAGGAAGGAAATCTGGCCTGCAGGGGGAAACAACCCTAATGTACTGTAGGTCCTACTGAACCACATACACAAAATCCCTTTTGAATCTGAACCCTCATAAACCCTTCTGAACCTTAACCCTCTCAATCCCGTGTTCTTGTTCAGAGGGCTGTTTGTTTTTGACTTAAAGTAAGTGTGTGAAACTAAGATTCTACTGATTCTAATGCCCAGCGGCTTCAAACAAAAGTACAGAAACTTCTACGATTCCATCGCTAGTAACTGTTGCATTCCAAAACATATTTAGAAATTAAAGCCATAACAAACAAAATAGTGTTGTGTTGACTTGAGGGCGGTTTGTGATACTCAACCATTTCTGTTAAGCTTCTACTTATTTCAAAGACAAAACAAGTATCTTAAGAACAAATTCTGCTACGATTCCGACGCTAACAACAGTTTTTAGATATATGCCACAACAAGTGTTCGAAGTGATAGGATTATCCACAATAGCAGCATTTCTTAACATAGTCAAAATGTCGCCCTTTAGAGTGGTGAGTACTTAGCCTCAGTACTTCCTGATCTAATCTGAACTTCAGTTTAGTGGTGTAACACTCTCTTCTGTAGTGGTAGTGGCGGCAGACCGGTCGGTGGTGCGGTGGACTTAACTGGGTTTTAATTTCTGGTGTGCCTGCCAAACAGCAACCTATTCCCTGGATATTTCCCTATGGGTTCATGGTCAAACGTAGTGCACTACATAGTGGACGGTGTGTCATTTGGGACGTTGGCTGATAAGAAAGTAGCTTTGAGTCAGTGGACAGATTGACTGGAGACTCTTTATCTCTCCTGACCAGACCAGAACACACCTCACAGCCTGCAGTCACTATGAGTACGTTCCAAATGGCATCCTGTTCCCTATATAGTGCACTACTTTTGACCAGGGTCCATAGGGCTCTGCTCAAAAAGTAGTGCACTACTGTATATATAGAGTAGATGGTGTCCTTTGGGACACAACATCCTCTCTCAGAGGTAGTCCTCCGTCTGGGGCCACGTCACAAATGGCAACGGATTCAATATAGTGCACACATGAGCTGGTCAAAAGTAGTGGTAGCCATTTTGAATGCAGGCTCTCTCTTACTGAGTGAAAGGCTGGACTCTGAATAGGCCGTAGGGCCTCTTCAGAAAGTATTCAGTCCCCTTGACTTTTTCCACATTTTGTTACGTTACAGCCCTGTTCTAACATGTATTAAAATAAGTTTTCCTCGTCAATCTACACACAATACCTCATAAACGAAGCAAAAACAGGTTTATAGAAATGTTTGATAATTTAATTGAAGAAAAAAAAACAGATACCTTATTTACATAAGTATTCAGACCCTTTGCTATGAGACAGGAAATTGAGCTCAGGTGCATCCTGTTGCCATTGATCATCCTTGAGATATTTCTACATCTTGATTGGAGACCACCTGTTGTAAATGATTTGAAAAGGCACAAACCTGTCTATATAAGGTCCCACAGTTGACAGTGTATGCCAGAGAAAAAAACAAGCCATGAGGTCGAAGGAATTGTCCATAGAGCTCCGAGACAGGATTGTGTCAAGACACAGATCTGGGGAAGGGAACCTAAAAATGTGTGAAGCATTTAAGGTCCCAAGAACACAGCGGCCTCCACCATTCTTAAGTGGAATAAGTTTGGAACCTCCAAGCCTCCTTCCTAGAGCTGGCCACCCGGGCATATGGAGCAATCGGGGAGAAGCGCCTTGGTCAGAGAGGTGAACAAAAACCCTGTGAATGAGCTCCAGAGTTCCTCTGTGGAGATGGGGAGAACCTTCCAGAAGGACAACCATCAGCACTCCACCAAAAGGTAGAATGGTCAGAAATAGTAAAACAACAAAAGGAAACATTTCTATGACAGCCAACACAGACTGGTCAAAATGCACTTCAACAAAAGGAAACATTTCTATGACAGCCAACACAGACTGGTCAAAATGCACTTCAACAAAAGGAAACATTTCTATGACAGCCAACACAGACTGGTCAAAATGCACTTCAACAAAAGGAAACATTTCTATGACAGCCAACACAGACTGGTCAAAATGCACTTCAACAAAAGGAAACATTTCTATGACAGCCAACACAGACTGGTCAAAATGCACTTCAACAAAAGGAAACATTTCTATGACAGCCAACACAGACTGGTCAAAATGCACTTCAACAAAAGGAAACATTTCTATGACAGCCAACACAGACTGGTCAAAATGCACTTCAACAAAAGGAAACATTTCTATGACAGCCAACACAGACTGGTCAAAATGCACTTCAACAAAAGGAAACATTTCTATGACAGCCAACACAGACTGGTCAAAATGCACTTCAACAAAAGGAAACATTTCTATGACAGCCAACACAGACTGGTCAAAATGCACTTCAACAAAAGGAAACATTTCTATGACAGCCAACACAGACTGGTCAAAATGCACTTCAACAAAAGGAAACATTTCTATGACAGCCAACACAGACTGGTCAAAATGCACTTCAACAAAAGGAAACATTTCTATGACAGCCAACACAGACTGGTCAAAATGCACTTCAACAAAAGGAAACATTTCTATGACAGCCAACACAGACTGGTCAAAATGCACTTCAACAAAAGGAAACATTTCTATGACAGCCAACACAGACTGGTCAAAATGCACTTCAACAAAAGGAAACATTTCTATGACAGCCAACACAGACTGGTCAAAATGCACTTCAACAAAAGGAAACATTTCTATGACAGCCAACACAGACTGGTCAAAATGCACTTCAACAAAAGGAAACATTTCTATGACAGCCAACACAGACTGGTCAAATTGCACTTCAACAAAAGGAAACATTTCCTTGACAGCCAACACAGACTGGTCAAAATGCACTTCAACAAAAGGAAACATTTCTATGACAGCCAACACAGACTGGTCAAAATGCACTTCAACAAAAGGAAACATTTCTATGACAGCCAACACAGACTGGTCAAAATGCACTTCAACAAAAGGAAACATTTCTATGACAGCCAACACAGACTGGTCAAAATGCACTTCAACAAAAGGAAACATTTCTATGACAGCCAACACAGACTGGTCAAAATGCACTTCAACAAAATGTTTGTTAAGAGTATATAAATGGTACATAGTTCCTGGTCTTGAACACAAACTGAAGGGATACATTAAACAGTCCCCCTGAATGGAGTGATGTCATTATGGGGTATTATGATGTCATTGTGGGGTATTATGACGTCATTGAGGCCACTCCTCAGCAAAAGGCACATGATAGCCCGCTTGGAGATTGCTCAAAGGCAGCTAAAGAAAGTCAAGAAAAATAAAAACAAGATTTCTGGTCTCATGAAACCAAGATTGAATTATTTGGCCTGAATGCCAAGCATCACCTCTTGAGAAAACCTGGCACCATCCCTACGGTGAAACATGGTGGTGGCAGCATCGTGCTGTGGGGATGTTTTCAGCAGCAGGGACTGGGAGACTAGTCAGGATCAAGGGAAAGATGAACTCTCCTATCATTGCTATGCAGACAACACACAATTAATCTTCTCCCTTCTGATAATCTTCAATTAATCTTCCCTCTTCTGATGACCAGGTGGCGAATCGCATCTCTGCATGTCTGGCAGACATATCAGTGTGGATGACGGATCACCACCTCAAGCTGAACCTCGGCAAGACGGAGCTGCTCTTCCTCCCGGGGAAGGACTGCCCGTTCCATGATCTCGCCATCACGGTTGACAACTCCATTGTGTCCTCCTCCCAAAGCGCTAAGAACCTTGGCGTGATCCTGGACAACACCCTGTCGTTCTCAACCAACATCAAGGCGGTGGCCCGTTCCTGTAGGTTCATGCTCTACAACATCCGCAGAGTACGACCCTGCCTCACACAGGAAGCGACGCAGGTCCTAATCCAGGCACTTGTCATCTCCCGTCTGGATTACTGCAATTTCGCTGTTGGCTGGGCTCCCTGCCTGTGCCATTAAACCCCTTCAACTCATCCAGAACGCCGCAGCCCGTCTGGTGTTCAACCTTCCGAGCTGTGAGGGGAACGGCACCTCAGTACCTCCAGGCTCTGATCAGGCCCTACACCCAAACAAGGGCACTGCGTTCATCCACCTCTGGCCTGCTCGCCTCCCTACCACTGAGGAAGTACAGCTCCCGCTCAGCCCAGTCAAAACTGTTCGCTGCTCTGGCCCCCCAATGGTGGAACAAACTCCCTCACGACGCCAGGACAGCGGAGTCAATCACCACCTTCCGGAGACACCTGAAACCCCACCTCTTTAAGGAATACCTAGGATAGGATAAGTAATCCCTCTCACCCCCTCTTTAAGATTTAGATGCACTATTGTAAAGTGACTGTTCCACTGGATGTCATAAGGTGAATGCACCAATTTGTAAGTCGCTCTGGATAAGAGCGTCTGCTAAATGACTTAAATGTAAATGTAAACAGAGCAAGCAGATCCTTGATGAAAACCTGCTCCAGAGTGCTCAGGACCTCAGACTGGGGTGAAGGTTCACCTTCCAACAGGACAACGACCCTTAAGCACACAGCCAAGACAACACAGGGTTCGCTTTGGGACAAGTCTCTGAATATCCTTGAGCCAGAGCCCGGACTTGAACCCCTTCAAACATCTCTTGAGAGACCTGGAAAATAGCTGTGCAGCAATGCTCCCCATCCAACCTGTCAAAGCTTGAGAGGATCTGCAGAGAAGAATGGGAAAAACTCCCTAAATACAGGTGTGCCAAGCTTGTAGCGTCAAACCCAAGAATACTCGAGACTGTAGATGATTCAACAAAGTACTGAGTAAAGGGTCTGAATATTGATAATGGTATATTTCCTGTTTTTTGCTTTGTAATTATGAGGTATTGTGTGTAGATTGACGAGATTATTATTTTTTACATCCATTTTTAGAGTAAGGCTGTAACGTAACAAAATGTGGAAAAACTCAAGGGGTCTGAATACTTTCCAAAAGCGCTGTATAGAGGATAGGGTGCCACTTGGGACACAGGCGACCTCTGGCTGGACTCTGGTTTTCTCTGAATTGTACCAAGTGTACCTGGACTACACCACCACCCTCTAAATCCTGCTTCTTTTAATGTCATTAACGTTTCAATCTCTTGTCAATGTGAGAGTTCAATTGTTCCATTTAGATTCTCGAAGCTCAAGTCCGTCCGTCCCGTCCCCCCGCCACCTCCTGTTACTGCTATCTACCTGTTTGACATATCGTCTGGAGATATTCACTGGAGAAATCAACCACAGAAATTGCATTACACGCTCCCTGTCTCCCAGAAGGTATTTGATCACCGATTGGACAAGCTTCTCTCTCTCTCTCTCTCTCTCTCTCTCTCTCTCTCTCTCTCTCTCTCTCTCTCTCTCTCTCTCTCTCTCTCTCTAGTTCCCCCTCTCAAGTCTCAATCTCCCTATGTCGTTTGTCGACTATCAAAGTCTAATCTGGAGCAGAAACTCCTAGTTCCTAGCCTCAGCCATTTTGGGAAGTCTTTTGATCCATATATGTGATTTAAAATGGAAGAGCGATATCTAACAATTCCCCTAGTTGGAAGTTAGCGGGGACATCTGTCTGCTTCAGGCTGAGTTCTCTTTTATCTTCCTGGGAGGATAACTAGGGGTGGGAGGATACCTCGGGGACCCTCCACAGGAAGCCACTGCCGTTTCAGAGGAGGCCCACCTCCCAGGGGGCTTTACTTTATCCACAATCAGCCCAACCAGCCCTTACGAGGCGACAAAGCAGCATTGAGTGGGGTTGTATCCCAAATGGGGCCCTATTCTGTACATAGTGCACTTATTTTGACCAGAGCCCATAGGGAGCATATTTCTCTGTCCATGGTGATCTGGTCTAATGTAGTGCACTACGTAGGAAATAAGGTGCCATTTGGGATGCATTAATTCACACCGCTGCTGTGCCGCCTCGTAAGGCAAAGGGCGAAAATCAAAGTTAAGAAATGAAATGTCTTCCATTCCTGAACATTTTACAGGTTGAGGTGTTTCATTTCAACTTGAAAGATTTGACCTTTAAAGGGTTTAAAGTATCCCAGGTAACTGCCGGTTTATAGCAAAACGCTGGAAATATCAAGACACCATCTGTCAGAAGTCATGTTTATATTCTTATTTATATTTCTTACTTTTCTGAGATTTTAATATATTCTATATTATATATTGATATTGAACGAGATGTGATTCCTTGTCAACATGTACTTCTGAAAGAAAATAAATGTCTGATGCAGATATTGAAATAACAACACAATATTTTACATTCTAAGATGTTCTCAAATAACTATCTGACCAAAACAAAAACACACATCTCCTTTCTTGTAAGAGATGATCTCTTGAAATCAAATCAAATCAAAATCAAATCAAAACAAATCAAATGTATTTATATAGCCCTTAGTACATCAGCTGATATCTCAAAGTGCTGTACAGAAACCCAGCCTAAAACCCCAAACAGCAAGCAATGCAGGTGTAGAAGCACGGTGGCTGGGAAAAACTCCCTAGAAAGGCCAGAACCTAGGAAGTAACCTAGAGAGGTACCAGGCTATGTGGGGTGGCCAGTCCTCTTCTGGCTGTGCCGGGTGGAGATTATAACAGAACATGGCCAAGACGTTCAAATGTTCATAAATGACCAGCATGGTCAAATAATAATAATCACAGGCAGAACAGTTGAAACAGGAGCAGCAGCACGGCCAGGTGTGCTGGGGACAGCAAGGAGTCATCATGTCAGGTAGTCCTGAGGCAGGGTCCTAGGACTCAGGTCCTCTGAGAGAGAGAAAGAAAGAAAGACAGAAAGAGAGAATTAGAGAGAGCATACTTAAATTCACACAGGACACCAGATAGGACAGGAGAAGTACTCCAGATATAACAAACTGACCCTAGCCCCCGACACATAAACTACTGCAGCATACATACTGGAGGCTGAGACAGGAGGGGTCAGGAGATACTGTGGTCCCCTCCGATGACACCCCCGGACAGGGCCAAACAGGAAGAATATAACCCCACCCACTTTGCCAAAGCACAGCCCCCACACCATTAGAGGGATATCTTCAACCACCAACTTACCATCCTGAGACAAGGCCGAGTATAGCCCACAAAGATCTCCGCCATGGCACAACACAAGGGGGGGCGCCAACCCAGACAGGAAGATCACATCGGTGACTCAACCCACTCAAGTGACACACCCCTCCTAGGGACTGTATGAAAGAGCCCTAGTAAGCCAGTGACTCAGCCCCTGTAATAGGGTTAGAGGCAGTGAATCTCAGTGGAAAGAGGGGAACCGTCCAGGCAGAGACAGCAAGGGCGGTTCGTTGCTCCAGACCCTTTCCGTTCACCTTCCCACTCCTGGGCCAGACTACACTCAATCATATGACCCACTGAAGAGATGAGTCTTCCGTAAAGACTTAAAGGTTGAGACCGAGTTTGCGTCTCTGACATGGGTAGGCAGACCATTCCATCAAAATTGAGCTCTATAGGAGAAAGCCCTGCCTACAGCTGTTTACTTAGAAATTCTAGGGACAATTAGGAGGCCTGCGTCTTGTGACCGTAGCGTACGTGTAGGTATGTACGGCAGGACCAAATCAGAGAGATAGGTAGGAGCAAGCCCATGTAATGCTTTGTAGGTTAGCAGTAAAACCTTGAAATCAGCCCTTGCTTTGACAGGAAGCCAGTGTAGGGAGGCTAGCACTGGAGTACTATGATAACATTTTTTCATTCTAGTCAGGATTCTAGCAGCCGTATTTAGCACTAACTGAAGTTTATTTAGTGCTTTATCCGGGTAGCCGGAAAGTAGAGCATTGCAGTAGTCTAACCTAGAAGTGACAAAAGCATGGATTAATTTTTCTGCATCATTTTTGCACAGAAAGTTTCTGATTCTTGCAATGTTACATAGATGGAAAAAAGCTGTCCTTGAAACAGTCTTGATATGTTCTTCAAAAGAGAGATCAGGGTCCAGAGTAACGCTGAGGTCCTGACACAGTTTTATTTGAGACCACTGTACAACCACTAAGATTAATTGTCAGATTCAACAGAAGATCTCTTTGTTTCTTGGGACCTAGAACAAGCATCTCTGTTTTGTCCGAGTTTAAAAGTAGAATGTTTGCAGCCATCCACTTCCTTATGTCTGAAACACATGCTTCTATCGAGGGCAATTTTGGGGCTTCACCATGTTTCATTGAAATGTACAGCTGTGTGTCATCCACATAGCAGTGAAATTTAACGTTATGTTTTCGAATGACATCACCAAGAGGTAGAATATATAGTGAAAACAATAGTGGTCCTAAAACAGAACCTTGAGGAACACCAACATTTACAGTTGATTTGTCAGAGGACAAACCATTCACAGAGACAAACTGATATCTTTCAGACTGATAAGATCTAAACCAGGCCAGAACTTGTGTGTGTAGACCAATTTGGGTTTCCAATCTCTCCAAAGGAATGTGGTGATCGATGGTATCAAAAGCAGCACTAAGGTCTAGGAGCACGAGGACAGATGCAGAGCCTCGGTCTGATGCCATTAAAATGTAATTTACCACCTTCACAAGTGCCGTCTCAGTGCTATGATGGGGTCTAAAACCAGACTGAAGCATTTTGTATACATTGTTTGTCTTCAGGAAGGCAGTGAATTGCTGCGCAACAGCCTTTTTTTTAATTTTGAGAGGAATGGAAGATTCGATATAGGCCAATAGTTTTTTATATTTTCTGGGTCAATGTTTGGCTTTTTCAAGAGAGGCTTTATTACTGCCACTTTTAGTGAGTTTGGTACACATCCGGTGGATAGAGAGCCGTTTATTATGTTCAACATAGGAGGGCCAAGCACAGGAAGCAGCTCTTTCAGTAGTTTAGTTGGAATAGGGTCCAGTATGCAGCTTGAAGGTTTAGAGGCCATGATTATTTTCATCATTGTGTCAAGACATATAGTACTAAAACACTTGAGCGTCTCTCTTGATCCTAGGTCCTGGCAGTGTTGTGCAGACTCAGGACAACTGAGCTTTGAAGGAAAACGCAGATTTAAAGAGGAGTCCGTAATTTGCTTTCTAATAATCATGATATTTTCCTCAAAGAAGTTCATGAATGTATTACTGCTGAAGTGAAAGCCATCCTCTCTTGGGGAATCATGCTTTTTAGTTAGCTTTGTGACAGTATCAAAAATGAATTTCGGATTGTTCTTATTTTCCTCAATTAGGTTGGTAAAATAGGATGATCGAGCAGCAGTAAGGGCTCTTCGATACTGCACGGTACTGTCTTTCCAAGCTAGTCGGAAGACTTCCAGTTTGGTGTGGAGCCATTTCCGTTCCAATTTTCTGGAAGCTTGCTTCAGAGCTCGGGTATTTTCTGTGTACCAGGGATCTAGTTTCTTATGAGAAATGTTTTTAGTTTTTAGGGGTGCTACTGCATCTAGGGTATTGCGCAAGGTTAAATTGAGTTCCTCAGTTAGGTGGTTAACTGATTTTTGTCCTCTGGCGTCCTTGGGTAGACAGAGGAAGTCTGGAAGGAAGGACAGCTCCCGCTCAGCCCAGTCAAAACTGTTCGCTGCCCTGGCCCCCCAATGGTGGAACAAACTCCCTCACGACGCCAGGACAGCGGAGTCAATCACCACCTTCCGGAGACACCTGAAACCCCACCTCTTTAAGGAATACCTAGGATAGGTTAAGTAATCCCTCTCACCCCACCCCCCCTAAGTTTTAGATGCACTATTGTTAAGTGACTGTCCCACTGGATGTCATAAGGTGAATGCACCAATTTGTAAGTCGCTCTGGATAAGAGCGTCTGCTAAATGACTTAAATGTAAATGTAAATGACATCAATGAATCTTTGTGTTGTCAGTGAATGTATAGCATGACTTTAGATGTTCCTTGGTTGGGGTCTGAGCAGATTATTTGTTGCAATTGCAAACGTAATAAAATGGTGGTCTGATAATCCAGGATTATGAGGAAAAACATTAAGATCCACAACATTTATTCCATGGGGCAAAACTAGGTTCAGAGTATGACTGTGACAGTGAGTGGGTCCAGAGACATGTTGGACAAAACCCACTGAGTCGATGATGGCTCCGAAAGCCTTTTGGAGTGGGTCTGTGGACTTTTCCACGTGAATATTAAAGTCACCAAAGATTAGAATATTATCTGCTATGACTACAAGGTCAAGGATAGGAATTCAGGGAACTCAGTGAGGAACGCTGTATATGGCCCAGGAGGCCTGTAAACAGCAGCCATAAAAAGTGATGAGTAGGCTGCATAGATTTCATGACTAGAAGCTCAAAAGACGAAAACGTATTTTTTTTTTTTGTAAATTGAAATTTGCTATCGTAAATGTTAGCAACACCTCCGCCTATGCCGTATGCACGAGGGATATGGTCACTAGTGTAGCCAGGAGGTGAGGCCTCATTTAACACAGTAAATTCATCAGGCTTAAGCCATGTTTCAGTCAGGCCAATCACATCAAGATTATGATCAGTGATTAGTTAATTGACTATAATTGCCTTTGAAGTAAGGGATCTAACATTAAGTAGCCCTATTTTGAGATGTGAGGTATCACAATCTCTTTCAATAATGACAGGAATGGAGGAGGTCTTTATTCTAGTGAGATTTCTAAGGCGAACACCGCCATGTTTAGTTTTGCCCAACCTAGGTCGAGGCACAGACACGGTCTCAATGGGGATAGCTGAGCTGACTACACTGACTGTGCTAGTGGCAGACTCCACTATGCTGGCAGGCGGGCTCACAGCCTGCTACCTGGCCTGCACCCTATTTCATTGTGTAGCTAGAGGAGTTAGAGCCCTGTCTATGTTGGTAGATGAGAGCACCCCTCCAGCTAGGATGGAGTCCGTCACTCCTCAGCAGGTCAGGCTTGGTCCTGTTTGTGGGTGAGTCCCAGAAAGAGGGCCAATTATCTACAAATTCTATCTCTTGGGAGGGGCAGAAAACAGTTTTCAACCAGCGATTGAGTTGTGAGACTGCTGTAGAGGGCTCCCAAGTGGCACAGTCAGTGCTAAAGGCGTCTGCACAATTGGCCCAGCGTGGTCCGGGCTTTTCCCGGTGTAGGCCATTATTGTAAATAACACTTTGTTCATAACTGACTTGCCTAGTTAAATAAAGGTTAAATATAAAACATATATAAAAGGTTGAGATTGAAAGACTTAGCTGGATGAGAGAGAGAAAGGTATATAGAAAGCATCTTCCAGGAACCTACACGTGACCCTTGGGCATCTGATGATTGCCTATGGTCGTCTGGCCCCTCTCAGACAGACAGGAAAAGAGATCCTGCTGAGCTGAGAGCCGCAATAGGATCTAAGGCAAGAAACAATAAGGCTCCATCCCAAATGACAATCTACTCTATATATAGCCACTACTTTTGACCGGGGCACTGGTATATATTACATGTAATTAATTATATGTAATGTTATATATTATATGTTATGTTATATATTATATGTTATATATTATATGATATATATTATATGTTCTGTTAAATATTATATGTTATAGAGTATATTATGTGTTATGTATTATATGTTATATATTATATGATATATATTATATGTTAAATATTATATGTTATAGAGTATATTATATGTTATGTATTATATGGTGTATGTTATATATTATATGTTATAATATTATATGCTATATATTATTTGTTATATAGTATATTTTATGTTATATATTATGTTATATATGATGTATTATATGTTATGTATTATATATTATATGTTATATATAATATGTTATGTTAAATATTATATGTTATAGAGTATATTATGTGTTATGTATTATATGTTATATATTATATGTAATATGTTATATATTATATGTTATATATTATATGTTATATGTTATATATTATATGTTATGTTAAATATTATATGTTATGTATTATATGATATATGTTATATATTATATGTACTATTTTATTGCTCTGTATATATCAATGATGTTGCTCTTGCTGCGGGCGATTCCCTGATCCACCTCTACGCAGACGACACCATTCTATGTACTTTCGGCCCGTCATTGGACACTGTGCTATCTAACCTCCAAACGAGCTTCAATGCCATACAACACTCCTTCCGTGGCCTCTAACTGCTCTTAAACGCTAGTAAAACCAAATGCATGCTTTTCAACCGATCGCTGCCTGCACCCGCATGCCCGACTAGCATCACTACCCTGGATGGTTCCGACCTTGAATATGTGGACACCTATAAGTACCTAGGTGTCTGGCTAGACTGCAAACTCTCCTTCCAGACTCATGTCAAACATCTCCAATCGAAAATCAAATCAAGAGTCGGCTTTCTATTCCGCAACAAAGCCTCTTTCACTCACGCCGCCAAACTTACCCTAGTAAAACTGACTATCCTACCGATCCTCGACTTCGGCGATGTCATCTACAAAATTGCTTACAACACTCTACTCAGCAAACTGGATGCAGTTTATCACAGTGCCATCCGTTTTGTCACTAAAGCACCTTATACTACCCACCACTGCGACTTGTATGCTCTAGTCGGCTGGCCCTCGCTACATATTCGTCGCCAGACCCACTGGCTCCAGGTCATCTACAAGGCCATGCTAGGTAAAGCTCCGCCTTATCTCAGTTCACTGGTCACGATGGCAACACCCATCCGTAGCACGCGCTCCAGCAGGTGTATCTCACTGATCATCCCTAAAGCCAACACCTCATTCGGCCGCCTTTCATTCCAGGACTCTGCTGCCTGTGACTGGAATGAATTGCAAAAATCGCTGAAGTTGGAAACTTTTATCTCCCTCACCAACTTCAAACATCCGCTATCTGAGCAGCTAACCGATCGCTGCAGTTGTACATAATCCATTGGTAAATAGCCCACCCATTTCCACCTACCTCATCCCCACAGTTTTTATTTACTTACTTTTCTGCTCTTTTGCACACCAATATCTCTACCTGTACATGATCATCTGATCATTTATCACTCCAGTGTTAATCTGCAATATTGTAATTATTCGCCTAGCGAGAGAGTGAGAGAGGGAGGGGGAGAGAGGGATAAGACCAGCAGAGAAGGAGGAAAGAACCTCCTCATGCCTTTTGCACACATTGTATATAGACTCCCCTTTTTTTCTACTGTGTTATTGACTTGTTAATTGTTTACTCCATGTGTAACTCTGTGTTGTCTGTTCACACTGCTATGCTTTATCTTGGCCAGGTCGCAGTTGCAAATGAGAACTTGTTCTCAACTAGCATACCTGGTTAAATAAAGGTGAAATAAAAAAATAAAATAAAAATATGATATATGTTATATGTTATATGTAATATATTATATATTATATGTTATGTTAAATATTATATGTTATAGAGTATATTAGATATTATGTATTATATGGTATATGTTATATATTACATGTAATATATTATATGTTACATGTTATATATTATATGTTATATATTATGTTTTATATGTTATATATTATATGTTATGTTAAATATTATATGTTATAGAGTTTATTAAATGTTATGTATTATATGGTATATGTTATATTTTATATGTAATATATTATATGTTACATGTTATATATTATATGTAATAAGATATATATTATATGTTATATATTATTTGTTATAGAGTATATTTTATGTTATATATTATAGGTTATATATTATGTATTATATGTAATGTATTATATGTTATATATTATATGTTAAATATTAAATGTTATAGAGTATATTATGTAAGTCGCTCTGGATAAGAGCGTCTGCTAAATGACTTAAATGTAATGTAAATGTTATGTGTTATGTATTATATGGTATATGTTATATATTATATGTTATATATTATGTATTATATGTTATGTATTATATGTTATATATTATATTTCATATGTTATATATTATATTTTATATGTTATATATTATATTTTATATGTTATATATTATATTTTATATGTTATATATTATATTTTATATGTTATATATTACATGTTATATATTATGTGTTATATGTTATATATTATATGTTATGTTAAATATTATATGTTATATATTATATGATATATGTTATATATTATATGTAATATTTGATATATTATATGTTATAGAGTATATTTTATGTTATATTGTAACGGTTTTCTGTAATGGCAAAGAGAGTCGGACCAAAATGCAGCGTGGCTATTGAGATTCATGTTTAATGAAACAAAGTAAACACGAATCAATACAAAAACAATAAACGCAATGAAAACCGAAACAGCCTAAACTGGTGCAAACTAACACTAGACAGTTACAAGGACACTAAGGACAATCACCCACGACAAACTCAAAGAATATGGCTGCCTAAATATGGTTCCCAATCAGAGACAACGATAAACACCTGCATCTGATTGAGAACCACTTCAGACAGCCATAGACTTTGCTAGATCACCCCATGAGCTACAATCCCAATACATACACACCAAAACCCCAAGACAAAACACACCACAATACAAAAACCCCATGCCACACCCTGGCCTGACCCAATACATGAAGATAAACACAAAATACTTCGACCAGGGCGTGACATATATATTATATGTTATATATTATATGTTATGTTAAATATTATATGTTATAGAGTATATAATATGTTATATATTATATGGTATATATTATATATTACATGTGATATATTATTTGTTTAATATTATATGTTATATATGATATGCTATATATTATATGTTATATATTATATATTATATGTTATATATGATATGCTATATATTATATGCTATATATTATATGTTATATATGATATGCTATATATTATATGTTATATGTTATATTATATGTTATATGTTATATATTATATGTCATATATTATATATTATTTGCTATATGTTATATATTATATGGTGTATGTGTCACGCCCTGGTCATTATATTTTGTGTTTTTGGTATATGTTTGGGTAAGCCAGGGTGTGACATGGGTTTATATGTTGTGTTTTCGTATTGGGGTTTGTAGTAATTGGGATTGTGTAATATTAGGGGTGTGTCTAGTTAGGCTTGGCTGCCTGAGGCGATTCTCAATTGGAGTCAGCTGCTTATCGTTGTCTCTGATTGGGAACCGTATTTAGGCAGCCTGAGTTCGCGTTGTATTTCGTGGGTGATTGTACCTGTCTCTGTGTTAGTCACCAGATAGGCTGTAATTAGTTTCACGTTCCATTTGTTGTTTTCTTCTTCAGTTATTTCATGTACCGCATTTATCTTCATTAAAGTCATGAGTAACCTACACGCTGCATTTCGGTCTGACTCTCTTCATACAACAGACGAACGTTACAGTATGTCATATATTATATGTTATATATTATATATTCTGTGTTACATATTATATGTTATACGTGATATATTATATGTTATATATTACATGTTATATGTTATATACTGTATGTTATACATTATATATTATATGTTATATGTTATATATTATATGTTATATATTGTATATTATATATTATATGTTATACAACATATTATGTTATATAGTATACCTTATGTTATAAAAAAGCTTCAATGATGGCGTAGCAGTCGGACGTGTGTTTGTCTTGTCCCCTTTTGTTGTAAATAGTCATTTTCCTCCTTTTTTTCATAAATATCTCATATATATTTTAATCTCACTTTCCATCTACGGACTGAATATAATTTCCTGCAACCCGCCTCACCCAATGTGGTACGGATCTGCTATTGTTATACCTTAGAGCCAGAACCCCCATCAGAAGCTTGCCAGCTAACTAGCTACAAGCTAGTAGTCAGTTAGCTACTGCTAGCGGCCTTCACCGTTAATTTGGACACCAGTCAGTTTCAGCTCAGTCAATACCTGCCAGTCTGCACAGCGCGATATCAACCCAGAGCATATTGGACTGCTTTTTCTCTATTACATCTCCATATTCCTACCGCAAGCTCTGAACCTTTACACCGGATCATCGCAGCTAGCTAGCTGCAACCTGAGTGGCTACTGCTGGCTAACACCTCTGTACAGAAGAAAGCACCAGTTAGCCTTGAGCTAGCCTCGAGCTAGGTCCATCTCTCGGCTAGCCGAAGAGGTCTACCAGCTAATGCTTGGGCTACAATACAGTGCCTTGCGAAAGTATTTGGCCCCCTTGAACTTTGCGACCTTTTGCCACATTTCAGGCTTCAAACATAAAGATATAAAACTCTATTTTCTTGTGAAGAATCAACAACAAGTGGGACACAATCATGAAGTGGAACGACATTTATTGGATATTTCAAACTTTTTGTAACAAATCAAAAACTGAAAAATTGGGCGTGCAAAATTATTCAGCCCCCTTAAGTTAATACTTTGTAGCGCCACCTTTTGATACGATTACAGCTATAAGTCGCTTGGGGTATGTCTCTATCAGTTTTGCAGTTTTTCCCATTCCTCCTTGCAAAACAGCTCGAGCTCAGTGAGGTTGGATGGAGACCATTTGTGAACAGCAGTTTTCAGTTCTTTCCACAGATTCTTGATTGGATTCAGGTCTGGACTTTGACTTGGCCATTCTAACACCTGGATATGTTTATTTTTGAACCATTCCATTGTAGATTTTGCTTTATGTTTTGAATCATTGTCTTGTTGGAAGACAAATCTCCGTCCCAGACTCCGGTCTTTTGCAGACTCCATCAGGTTTTCTTCCAGAATGGTCCTGTATTTGGCTCCATCCATCTTCCCATCAATTTTAACCATCTTCCCTGTCCCTGCTGAAGAAAAGCCGGCCCCAACCATGATGCTGCCACCACCATGTTTGACAGTGGGGATGGTGTGTTCAGGGTGATGAGCTGTGTTGCTTTTCCGCCAAACATAACGTTTTGCATTGTTGCCAAAAAGTTCAATTTTGGTTTCATCTGACCAGAGCACCTTCTTCCATATGTTTGGTGTGTCTCCCAGGTGGCTTGTGGCAAACTTTAAACAACACTTCTTATGGATATCTTTAAGAAATCGCTTTCTTCTTGCCACTCTTCCATAAAGGCCAGATTTGTGCAATATACGACTGATTGTTGTCCTATGGACAGAGTCTCCCACCTCAGCTGTAGATCTCTGCAGTTCATCCAGAGTGATCATGGGCCTCTTGGCTGCATCTCTGATCAATCTTATCCTTGTATGAGCTGAAAGTTTAGAGGTATGGCCAGGTCTTGGTAGATTTGCAGTGGTCTGATACTCCTTCCATTTCAATATTATCGCTTGCACAGTGCTCCTCGGGATGTTTAAAGCTTGGGAAATATTTTTGTATCCAAATCCGGCTTTAAACTTCTTCCAATAAATGTCGTTCCACTTCATGATTGTGTCCCACTTGTTGTTGATTCTTCACAAAAAAATACAGTTTTATATCTTTATGTTTCAAGCCTGAAATGTGGCAAAAGTTTGCAAAGTTCAAAGGGGGCCGAATACTTTCGCAAGGCACTGTACCTCCTTTGCAAGGCCTGGACCTTTCATTGCCGACACGGATCCCAGCCGATCCATCACAACTGGTCTGCCAACGTAATCATCTAAGGAGGTTTCAAGGTTTCTTTTCCGTTGTGACGTTGCCGAAGACCCATCTGCTATCCCAGGCCCGCTAGCTTTCTGAATCGCCGTGTCTCCAGCTCGCCTAGCGTAGTAGCAACTACCTAACGGTTCCCTGACTCAGCTATTGCTGCATATTGAATCATATGATCACATGGCTACACATGACTCTCCCTAATGTCAATATGCCTTGTCTATTGCTGTTTAGGTTAGTTATTATTGTTTTCTTGCCTTAGATAGCTCTTTTGTCCCATAGCAACACCCACCCGTAGCATGCGCTCCAGCAGGTATATTTCACTGGTTATCCCCAAAGCCAACACCTGCTTTGGCCGCTTTTCCTTCAAGTTCTCTGATGCCAATGACTGGAACGAATTGCAAAAATCGCTGAAACTGGATACTTATATCTCCCTCTCCCACTTTAAAACTTATTTGGGATCGGTAGGTCCCTTGTGCGACATTGAGCTAACATAGGCTAATGCGATTAGCATGAGGTTGTAAGTAACAAGAACATTTCCCAGGACATAGACATATCTGATATTATCAGAAAACTTAAATTCTTGTTAATCTAACTGCACTGTCCAATTTACAGTGAACTAATACCATGCTATTGTATGAGGAGAGTGCACAGTTTTGAACATGAAAAGTTATTAATAAACCAATTAGGCACATTTGGGCAGTCAATGATTCAATTTTTGTTACAGAAATGCAATGGTTTATTGGATCAGTCTAAAACTTTGCACGTACACTGCTTCCATCTAGTGGCCAAAATCTAAATTGCAGCCGGGCTGGTATAATACGTGATGGGCTTTCTCTTGTAAATACAAAATAACAGTTTTTTTTTCTTTGTATTATCTTTTACCAGATCTAATGTGTTATATTCTCCTACAATAATTTCACATTTCCACCAACGTCAAAGTTTACATTAAAATGGTATCAACAATATGCATATCCTTGCTTCAGGTCCTGAGCTACAGGCCATTAGATTTGGGTATGTCATTTTAGGTGAAAATTGATGACAAGGGTCCGATCCTTAAGACGTTTTAACTTTCATTCTGAAATGACTTCATAATTCCGATTTAGTAAGTTTAGAATGTTAGTTTAAAATACTTGAAATTAACCATGGGAGATAAATAGCTATCAAGCTACCAGCTAGCTATATCTAGCTAGCTGCTTATCAAAGGTAGATAACTGGTTAATTTGACAACAAAAAAAACATACCAAACTATTTCTCAATGTTTCTCAAAAAAAAAACATATCAGGGAACTGCTCTTTAACAACAGTGTTCGATATTAACATGTCAGGGAACCCCTCTTTAACAACAGGGTTTACTATGTGTTCGTTGTTGTATTAGCTGAACACTGCTTCTACAGTATTATGTGAAGTATGGTTTTCTACATGGATCTGTGACAGTTGAAAGTTATACACAGGAAAAACTTTGTTTGGAATATCTAATTCATCAAATGCACTCTTCTCTCATTACTCTGTAGGCTACTGATTTCCTGGAGGAAGCTTTCGATTGGTCAGCGGCCTACAGAGGGGTGTGAAGAGTGTGCCATCTTCCTGCATCTCACAGCTGCCTGTAATTAATGACTGCTGTACCCATCGGATGAGGCAAACTCTGTCGTATCCAGGATGGAGTGTCATACACTCCACCACTCCTGCCACCCGACTCCACCCCTCCTGCCACCTGACTCCACCCCTCCTGCTACCTGACTCCACCCCTCCTGCTACCTGACTCCACCCCTCCTGCCACTCCACCCCTCCTGCCACTCCACCCCTCCTGCCACCTGACTCCACCCGTCCTGCCACCTGACTCCACCCCTCCTGCCACCTGACTCCACCCCTCCTGCCACCGGACTCCACCCCTCCTGCCACCTGACTCCACCCCTCCCGCCACCTGACTCCACCCCTCCTGCCACTCCACCCCTCCTGCCACCTGACTCCACCCCTCCCGCCACCTGACTCCAACCCTCCCGCCACCTGACTCCAACCCTCCCGCCACCTGACTCCACCCCTCCTGCCACCTGACTCCACCCCTCCTGCCACCTGCCACCTGACTCCACCCTCCCGCCACCCTCCTGCCACCTGACTCCACCCCTCCTGCCACCTGACTCCACCCCTCCTGCCACCTGACTCCACCCCCTGCCACCTGCCACCCCTCCTGCCACCTGACTCCACCCCTCCTGCCACCTGACTCCACCCCTCCTGCCACCTGACTCCACCCCTCCTGCCACCTGACTCCACCCCTCCTGCCACCTGACTCCACCCCTCCTGCCACCTGACTCCACCCCTCCTGCCACCTGACTACCCACCCCCCCTGCCACTCCACCCCTCCTGCCACCTGACTCCACCCGTCCTGCCACCTGTCTCCACCCCCCATGCCACCTGACTCCACCCCTCCTGCCACCTGACTCCACCCCTCCTGCCACCTGACTCCACCCCTCCTGCCACCTGACTCCAACCCTCCCGCCACCTGACTCCACCCCTCCTGCCACCTGACTCCACCCCTCCTGCCACCTGACTCCACCCCTCCCGCCACCTGACTCCAACCCTCCTGCCACCTGACTCCAACCCTCCTGCCACCTGACTCCACCCCTCCTGCCACCTGACTCCACCCCTCCTGCCACCTGACTCCACCCCTCCTGCCACCTGACTCCACCCCTCCTGCCACCTGACTCCACCCTCCTGCCACCTGACTCCACCCCTCCTGCTACCTGACTCCAACCCTCCTGACTCCACCCCTCCTGCCACCTGACTCCACCCCTCCTGCCACCTGACTCCACCCCTCCTGCCACCTGACTCCACCCCTCCTGCCACCTGACTCCACCCCTCCCTGACTCCACCTCCTGCTACCTCCTGACTCCACCCCTCCTGCCACTCCACCCCTCCTGCCACCTGACTCCACCCTCCTGCCACCTGCCACCTGCCACCTGACTCCACCCCTCCTGCCACCTGACTCCACCCCTCCTGCCACCTGACTCCACCCCTCCTGCCACCTGACTCCACCCTCCACTCCACCCCTCCTGCCACCTGACTCCACCCTCCTGCCACCTGACTCCACCCCTCCTGCCACCTGACTCCACCCCTCCTGCCACCTGCCACCCCTCCTGACTCCACCCCTCCTGCCACCTGACTCCACCCCTCCTGCCACCTGACTCCACCCCTCCTGCCACCTGACTCCACCCCTCCTCCACCTGACTCCCCCTCCTGCCACCTGACTCCACCCCTCCTGCCACCTGACTCCCACCTGCCACCTGACTCCACCCCCCTCCTGCCACCTGACTCCAACCCTCCTGCCACCTGACTCCACCCCTCCTGCCACCTGACTCCACCCCTCCTGCCACCTGACTCCACCCCTCCTGCCACCTGACTCCACCCCTCCTGCCACCCTCCACCCCTCCTGCCACCTGACTCCACCCCTCCCGCCACCTGACTCCAACCCTCCCGCCACCTGACTCCAACCCTCCCGCCACCTGACTCCACCCCTCCCGCCACCTGACTCCACCCCTCCGCCACCTGACTCCACCCCTCCTGCCACCTGACCCCTCCCGCCACCTGACTCCACCCCTCCCGCCACCTGACTCCACCCTCCCCCTCCTGACTCCACCTGCCACCTGACTCCACCCCTCCTGCCACCTGACTCCAACCCTCCTGCCACCTGACTCCACCCCTCCTGCCACCTGACTCCACCCCTCCTGCCACCTGACTCCACCCCTCCTGACTCCACCCCTCCTGCCACCTGACTCCACCCCTCCTGCCACCTGACTCCACCCCTCCTGCCACCTGACTCCACCCCTCCTGCCACCTGACTCCAACCCTCCTGCCACCTGACTCCACCCCTCCTGCCACCTGACTCCACCCCTCCTGCTACCTGACTCCACCCCTCCTGCTACCTGACTCCACCCCTCCTGCCACTCCACCCCTCCTGCCACCTGACTCCACCCCTCCTGCCACCTGACTCCACCCCTCCTGCCACTCCACCCCTCCTGCCACCTGACTCCACCCTCCTGCCACCTGACTCCACCCCTCCTGCCCTCCTGCCACCTGACTCCACCCCTCCTGCCACCTGACTCCACCCCTCCTGCCACCTGACTCCACACCCTCCTGCCACCTGACTCCACCCTCCTGCCACCTGACTCCACCCTCCTGCCACCTGACTGCCACCACTCCCCTCCTGCCACCTGACTCCACCCCTCCTGCCACCTGACTCCAACCCTCCTGCCACCTGACTCCAACCCTCCTGCCACCTGACTCCAACCCTCCTGCCACCTGACTCCACCCCTCCTGCCACCTGACTCCACCCCTCCTGCCTACTGAAAGTACCTTATATGCTGGGAGTCAGAAAGTGTTAATATTGATCAGATACAAAAGAAAACAAACACTGGATTGTGACAGAAAAAAACAACGACGAGTAAAAGTAACGATGACAATAGAGGGCGGAAGTAATCAGGGAAGTCGTGGAGTCCAGGTGTGTCTGTTGATGAGGTGCAGGTGTGTCTGATGATGAGGAGTCTGATGATGAGGAGCATGTGTGCGTAATGATGGTTTGCCAGGACTGGTGGGTAGTAGACCGGCGGCGCCGAGTGCTTCAGAAGGAGAGCGGGAGTAGATGTGACATCGACACACAACTTAGTTTGATTGGCTTGGTAAGTGTAGGCATGCCGTCTCTATAAACACATTAATATGATACAGTATTTAGAACAGAACATGTTTTGGTCTTTGTAACACAAACACACTCATAGATTTTAGCTGATAAATATATCTACACTCAAGCTGGGTGACGTTTTTGCAATGTCCCCTAGTAACATATACATACCTGTTGTAGGGATATAAGTAGTTCTGGGATTTGTCCCCCCGGGGGAAAGATCTAACAGCGGACATGAGGAGGGATGAAATGAGAACAAAACTAGCCAGTTCTAGAATATTGTGGTGTCGGGACAACTGCGCTGACTCAAGACCCAGTCAATCAATCTCGAAATCAATACTATTTCCACAGTAAATGTATTTACGTGATGTGATGAAGCGTTGAAACGAAGCTGCAAAACTATTTTCGAAGCAAGATGTTGTAGAATGAATGTCTTCTGGAACACATTCCTGAAACTGGCTTGTGCCATCTTGTCTTCTATGCCATCTTGTCTTCTATGCCATCTTGTCTTCTATGCCATCTAGCTAGCGTGACTCCAAGTTTACTTCGATATGATAGCTATTATATTATTTGCCCATGTATATATATATATTTTATATTGTGTTATTGACTGTACCCTTGTTTATTCCATGTGTAACTCTGTGTTGTTGTTTGTGTCGCACTGCTTAGCTTTATCTTGGCCAGGTCGCAGTTGTAAAATGAGCACTTGTTCTCAACTGGCCTACCTGGTTAAATAAAGGTGTTGTCAACTGGCCTACCTGGTTAAATAAAGGTGTTCTCAACTGGCCTATCTGGTTAAATAAAGGTGTTCTCAACTGGCCTACCTGGTTAAATAAAGGTGTTGTCAACTGGCCTACCTGGTTAAATAAAGGTGTTCTCAACTAGCCTACCTGGTTAAATAAAGATGTTGTCAACTGGCCTATCTGGTTAAATAAAGGTGTTCTCAACTGGCCTACCTGGTTAAATAAAGGTGTTCTCAACTGGCCTACCTGGTTAAATAAAGGTGTTCTCAACTGGCCTACCTGGTTAAATAAAGGTGTTCTCAACTGGCCTACCTGGTTAAATAAAGGTGTTCTCAACTGGCCTACCTGGTTAAATAAAGGTGTTCTCAACTGGCCTACCTGGTTAAATAAAGGTGTTCTCAACTAGCCTACCTGGTTAAATAAAGGTGTTCTCAACTAGCCTACCTGGTTAAATAAAGATTAAATAAATACAAAATAATAATAAAATAAAGACCTTACCACCTCGATTTTAAACATAATTAATTTTACAGACACAAAAAAAGATTTCAACACATGTCAAACGAACAAAATGTCTGTTAGCGTTTATAAAATGGTATCGTCATATCCTGTTTCCATCAGCATTATTTTTTTTATGCATCAGGTAATCCATCAGAATGAAATGGTTGGATGAAAACCTGGTTACTGAAGACAAATACATACTGAAATAGTAAAAAAAAAAGTGTGTGAAAAAAAGATAAATAAACAATGTTTCATGCTGAAAACTTATTCACTAACTTGATTGTGTGTATTTTCTTAAAGCTTTGTCGTTATAATAAATAAAAAAAATGTGATAAGGCCGCCACACAGAGGGCCAGATATTATTACTGACACCTGCGATACTATGAAGTACCCAAAATGACCACTAGAGGTCTTGCGATAGATTTACGTAAAATCCTTGAACGATACCAACATTCTGGTGGCTTACTGGCAAAACTTAGAACGTTTCCAGCAAAAATACATTCCTTTTCCAACCCTACTTTAGACATTCACAGAGCACTTTGTACAACAAAATGTCAGTCGGATCAGTTCCGGAACCGCCCAAATATGGGACTCAAAGATTCACTTGGCAGAAATCGCACCACCATTTCCTGATTGCAAAAATTCGAATAGGTCGCTTAATTTCAGTTTATGTGACAAAACAAGTAAGTCTAAGTGTAAAGAATCATTGTAATATCTAAACCTCTGTGAAATATATTTCCATAACAACAACAAAAAATGTATTTTCAGCTGTTTGTGAAAGTAAAAGATTTAATAAATAAATAAAAATTAAGAACAGGAAGCATAGAAGCAACACACATAGAACATATTTACCGATTCTTACCCGTGCTTTCAATGAGAATGACAGAGAGAGAGAGACAGGGAGAGGGAGAGAGGGAGAGACAGAGAGAGGGAGAGAGAGAGGGAGAGACAGAGAATGGGAGAGACAGAGAATGGGGAGAGGGAGAGGCAGAGAATGGGGAGAGGGAGGGACAGAGAGAGGGAGAGACAGGGAGAGGGAGAGAGGGAGAGACAGAGAGAGGGAGAGAGAGAGAGAGAGAGGGAGAGACAGAGAATGGGAGAGACATAGAATGGGGAGAGGGAGAGACAGAGAATGGGGAGAGTGAGAGACAGAGAGACAGAGAGACAGAGAGAGGAAGAGAGATAGACAGAGATAATGGAGGGAGAGAGAGACAGAGAGAATGGGGAGAGAGAGACAGAGAGAATGGAGGGAGAGAGAGACAGAGAGAATGGGGAGAGAGAGACAGAGAGAATGGAGGGAGAGAGAGACAGAGATAATGGAGAGAGAGACAGAGAGAATGGAGAGAGAGAGACAGAGAGAATGGAGAGAGAGAGACAGAGAGAATGGAGAGAGAGAGACATAGAGAATGGAGAGAGAGAGGGGGAGAATGGAGAGAGAGAGAGAGAGAATGGAGATGGAGACAGAGAGAATGGAGGGAGAGAGAGACACAGAATGGAGAGAGAGAGAGAGACAGAGAATGGAGAGAGAGACAGAGAGAATGGAGAGAGAGAGACAGAGATAATAGGGAGAGAGAGAGAGAAGGGAGAGAGAGAGAGAGAATGGAGAGTGAGACAGAGAGAATGGAGAGAGAGAGACAGAGAGAATGGAGGGAGAGAGAGACAGAATGGAGAGAGAGAGAGAGACAGAGAATGGAGAGAGAAACAGAGAGAATGGAGAGAGAGACAGAGAGAATGGAGGGAGAGAGAGAGACAGAATGGAGAGAGAGAGACAGAATGGAGAGAGAGAGAGAAAGAGAGACAGAGATAAATTAAGCGACAGTGTACACGGTCCACTCAGAAACCAATGGTGTACTGTAGGGCTCTTCATAGTGAACAGTAACGTTCCCCTTTCATGAATAAAAACAGTGCCTATGTCCAAAATGGCTCCCTATATAGTTACACTACGCCTGACCAGGGCTCATAGTGATCTGATCAAAAGTAGTGCACTATGTAGGGAATAGGGTGCCATTTGGGAATGCATTTTTAGAATCCAACAGGACTTTATTACTGTCTAATTAATCATAGCATCGTGGAGCGGGAGATTGATAATATGCAGAGCAAATTAAATTCATCTTTTTAACACTCTTCCAAGGAGAAAGATTGATTTGGTTAAAATTAGCCTCGGTGTGGGGGGGGGAATAATGCATCGGAACAACATCATTAACATGACATTCATTGTTGTTCAGCTTTTCCCAAAATATTTACACAAAGTTAAATGTTCATCACTTGGGAATATCAGTCGTATGGGAAGACCAGAAGCAAGAAATGGGCTGCCAGGTAGCCTGGTGGTAAGAGTTTAGGGTAGCTGAATGAATGGTTGCTGGATTGAATCCACTGAGCTGACAAAAGGGGAAGAAAATAAAAAATATCTGTTGTTCTGAACAAGGCTGTTAACAACACACTGTTTCCAGGCTGTCCTTGTCAATAAGAATTTGTTCTTAACTGACCTGCCTAGAATGTAGAATGAATGTATGCACACATGACTGTAAGTCGCTTTGGATAAAAGCGTCTGCTAAATGGCATATATTATTATTATTATTATTATTATTATTATATATTATAAATCAAGGGTTCAAAATGGCACCCTATGTAGTGCACTACTTTTTATTAAAGGAATAGGGTACCATTTGGTTTCATCCCTCTGGTCTATTGGAGTCAGTACATACATAGGGGATGAGAAAATGTCATTCTACGTTGGACTGGACAGGAGTGAGAGGCCCATTTCATTCTACGTTGGACTGGACAGGAGTGAGAGGACCATTTCATTCTCCGTTGGACTGGCCAGGAGAGAGAGAGAGAGAGGACCATTTCATTCTACGTTGGACTGGCCAGGAGAGAGAGGACCATTTCATTCTACGTTGGACTGGACAGGAGAGAGAGGACCATTTCATTCTACATTGGACTGGCCAGGAGAGAGAGAGGACCATTTCATTTTACGTTGGACTGGCCAGGAGAGAGAGGACCATTTCATTCTACGTTGGACTCGACAGGAGAGAGAGAGGCCCATTTCATTCTACGTTGGACTGGCCAGGAGAGAGAGGACCATTTCATTCTCTGTTGGACTGGCCAGGAGAGAGAGAGGACCATTTCAGTCTACGTTGGACTGGACAGGAGAGAGAGGACCATTTCATTCTACGTTGGACTGGCCAGGAGAGAGAGAGAGAGAGAGGACCATTTCATTCTACGTTGGACTGGCCAGGAGAGAGAGAGAGGACCATTTAATTGATAGGTAATAGAAGTCTCACACTTCAGGAATTCTGTTTTATACCAGACAATGGTTGGAATAGTATTGGTTTTTCTTTCAGTGTACATTAAATCAACTCTCAACCAAGTGAAGCTAAAGTATTTGAAAGGAAATAAAGAATTTTTTGGAACCCACGTTCGTTCCCTAACATGGAACACTCAGGTCAGTCTGGTGAACAAGCTTAAGCGTCAGTATAGAGACAAAGTAGAATCTCAATTCAACGGCTCAGACACAAGAGGTATGTGGCAGGGTCTACAGTCAATCACGGATTACAAAAAGAAAACCAGCCCAGTCACGGACCAGGATGCCTTGCTTCCAGGCAGACGAATCAATTTTTTTGCCCGCTTTGAGGACAATACAGTGTCACTGACACGGCCCGCAACCAAAATATGCGGACTCTCCTTCACTGCAGCCGAGGTGAGTAAAACATTTAAACGTGTTAACCCTCGCAAGGCTGCAGGCCCAGACGGCATCCCCAGCCATGTCCTCAGAGCATGCGCAGACCAGCTGGCTAGTGTGTTTACAGACATATTCAATCAATCCTTATCCCAGTCTGCTGTTCCCACATGCTTAAAGAGGGCCACCATTGTCCCTGTTCCCAAGAAAGCTAAGGTAACTGAGCTAAACGACTATCGCCCCCGTAGCACTCACTTCCGTCATCATGAAGTGCTTTGAGAGACTAGTCAAGGATCATATCACCTCTACCTTACCTGACACTCTAGACCCACTCCAATTTGCTTACCGCCCCAATAGATTCACAGACGATGCAATCTCAACCACACTGCACACTGCCCTAACCCATCTGGACAAGAGGAATACCTACGTGAGAATGCTGTTCATCGACACAGCTCAGCATTTAACACCATAGTACCCTCCAAACTTGTCATCAAGCTCGAGACCCTGGGTAGGGTCTGGGTAGACGACAGTAGGCTTGATAACCAACAACGACGAGACGGCCTACAGGGAGGAGGTGAGGGCCCTCAGAGAGTGGTGTCAGGAAAATAACCCCATACCCAACGTCAACAAAACAAAGGAGATGATTGTGGACTTCAGGAAACAGCAGAGGGAACACCCCCCTATTCACATCGACGGGACGGTAGTGGAGAGGGTAGTACGTTTTAAGTTCCTGGCCGTACACAGCAGCAGCACCTCTTCAACCTCAGGAGGCTGAAAAAATTTGGCTTGTCACCAAAAGCACTCACAAACGTCTACAGATGCACAATCGAGAGCATCCTGTCGGGCTGTATCACCGCCTGGTACGGCAACTACTCCGCCCACAACCATAAGGCTCTCCAGAGGGTAGTGAGGTCTGCACAACGCATCACCGGGGGCAAACTACCTGCCCTCCAGGTCACCTACACCACCCGATGTCACAGGAAGGCCATAAAGATCATCAATGACAACAACCACCCGAGCCACTGCCTGTTCACCCCGCTATCATCCAGAAGGCGAGGTCAGTACAGGTGCATCAAAGCAGGGACCAAGAGACTGAAAAACAGCTTATATCTCAAGACCATCAGGCTGTTAAACAGCCACCACTAACATTGAGTGGCTGCTGCCAACATACTGACTCAACTCCAGCCACTTTAATAATAGAAATTGATGTAAAAATATATCACCTGCCACTTTAAACAATGCTACTTAATATAATGTTTACAGACCCTACATTACTCATCTCATATGTATATACTGTACTCTATACCATCTACTGCATCTTGCTTATGCCGTTCTGTACCATTACTCATTCATATATCTTTATGTACATATTCTTTATCCCTTTACACTTGTGTGTATAAGGTAGTAGTTTTGGAATTGTTAGGTTAGATTACTTGTTGGTTATTACTGCATTGTCGGAACTAGAAGCACAAGCATTTCGCTACACTCGCATTAACATCTGCTAACCATGTGTATGTGACAAATAAAATTAGATTAGATTAGATTATTTACTTATTCATATGCATTTCCCATCCTTCGTCTCCCTCTCAGTCTAATGAAGAGATCAAATCAGATCGTCTATCCTGGAAGAGAAGAAGAAGAGGACAAGGAACGAGGGAAGAGGAAAAGAGGGAGAGGAGTTGTTGGAGTACACTCTTTTGCTGTATCTTGGGGATAGTTTTAAAGCGATACTCATTCAACCATGTGAAGAGAAATGACTTGTGTTAATATGGAGAGACGCCGGGAGAATATATAGAGACTGAGGAGAGGAAAGTGTTGGCGTACTCCTGTCTGTCGCTGCTAATAACCCTCATGTCCCCGTCTGGCTCCTCTCTCTCTCTTCTCCTCAGGTTTTCAGTACATTGGGGTCTCTTCTCTCTCTTCTCAGGTTTTCAGTACATCGGGGTCTCTTCTCTCTCTTCTCCTCAGGTTTTCAGTCCATCGGGTTCTCTTCTCTCTCTTCTCCTCAGGTTTTCAGTACATCAGGGTCTCTTCTCTCTCTCTTCTCCTCAGGTTTTCAGTACATTGGGGTCTCTTCTCTCTTCTCCTCAGGTTTTCAGTACTCTCTTCTCTTCTCAGGTTTTCAGTACATTGGGGTCTTCTTCTCTCTTCTCCTCAGGTTTTCAGTACATTGGGGTCTCTTCTCTCTTCTCCTCAGGTTTTCAGTACATTGGGGTCTCTTCTCTCTCTTCTCAGGTTTTCAGTCCATCGGGGTCTCTTCTCTCTCTCTTCTCCTCAGGTTTTCAGTACATTGGGGTCTCTTCTCTCTCTCTTCTCCTCAGGTTTTCAGTACATTGGGGTCTCTTCTCTCTTCTCCTCAGGTTTTCAGTACATTGGGGTCTCTTCTCTCTTCTCCTCAGGTTTTCAGTACATTGGGGTCTCTTCTCTCTTCTCCTCAGGTTTTCAGTACATTGGGGTCTCTTCTCTCTCTTCTCCTCAGGTTTTCAGTACATCGGGGTCTCTTCTCTCTCTTCTCTCTTCAAACAAACACACACAAACATCCTGGATAAAATGATTAGTTGCAATAAAAGTATGTGAACCTTTTGAAATGACATGGATTTCTACATAAATGTATTAAAAAAATGTGATCTGATCTTCCTGTAAATCACAACAATAGACAAACACAGAGTGCTTAATCTAATAACACACAAATTGTTGTATTCTTCTTGTCTATATTGAATACCTAATTTAAACATTCACAGTGTAGGTTGGAAAAAGCATGTGAACCCCTAGGCTAATAAACTTTTCAAAAGCTAATTGGAGTCAGGAGTCAGCTAATTGGAGTCAGGAGTCAGCTAATCTGGAGTCTAATCAATGAGACGAGATCGGAGATTTTGGTTAGAGCTGCCCTGCCCATAAAAAACACTCACAAAATTTGAGTTTGCTATTTACACGAAGCACTGCCTGATGTGAACCATGCCTCGAAGAAAATAGATCTTTGAAGACCTAAGATTAAGAATTGTTGACTTATATAAAGCTGGAAATGGTTACCAAAGTATCTCTAAAAGCCTTGATGTTCATCAGTCCACAGTAAGACAAATTGTCTATAAATGGAGAAAGTTCAGCACTGTTGCTACTCTCCCTAGGAGTGGCCATCCTGCAAAGATGACTGCAAGAGCACAGAGCAAAATGCTCAATGAGGTTAAGAAGAATCCTAGAGTGTCAGCTAAAGACTTGCAGAAAACCTTTGGTTGAGGTTGTTGCTGCCAAAGGAGGGTCAACCAGTTATTAAATCCAAGGGTTCACATACTTTCTCCCACCCTGCACTGTGAATGTTTACACAGCGTGTTCAATGAAGACATGAACACGTATAATTGTTTTGTGTGTTATTAGTTCAAGCAGACTGTGTTTGTCTGTTGTTGTGACTTAGATGAAGATCAGAATAAATTTGATGACCAATTAATGCAGAAATCCAAAGAAATCCAGGTACATCCAAAGGGTCCCACATACCTGTTTTATTTGCCACTGTAAGTGCATGAGTAAAGTTTTAATAAAAAAGGAGAAGGTGTTTGGAAATTTATCAACAACACGCAGGCGGGATTTCATGCATGGAAAGATTCTGTGTAATTGCCTGCTCTTCCCTGATAGAGGTTCGACTTCAATAACAAAAATATTCTCTTTAATGCAAAAAAAAAGAAACTACAGACATCCTTCTTGTTCTTCTCTTCTGCCTCCTCCCTTGGCTCTTTCTCTCTCAGTCGCTTGCTTTCTCTCTCTCTCTCTCTCTCTCTCTCTCTCTCTCTCTCTCTCTCTCTCTCTCTCTCTCTCTCTCTCTCTCTCTCTCTCTCTCTCTCTCTCTCTGTGTCTCTCTCTCTCTCTGTCTCTCTCTGTCTCTCTCTCTCTATCTCTCTGTCTCTCTCTGTCTCTCTGTCTCTCTCTATCTCTCCCTCTCTCTCTGTCTCTGTCTCTCTCTGTCTCTCTCTGTCCCCCTCTCTCTCTCTCTCTCTCTGTCCCCTCTCTCTCTCTCTCTCTCTCTCTCTCTCTCTCTCTCTCTCTCTCTCTCTCTCTCTCTCTCTCTCTCTCTCTCTCTCTCTCTCTCTCTTTCTTTCTCTCTCTCTCTCTCTCTCTCTCTCTCTCTCTCTCTCTCTCTCTCTCTCTCTCTCTCTCTCTCTCTCTCTCTCTCTCTCTCTCTCTCTCTCTGCCACTTTCTCTCTCTCTCTCTCTGTCACTTTCTCTCTCTCTCTCTCTGTCGCTTTCTCTCTCTCAGTCGCTTTCTCTCTCTCTCTCTCTCTCTCTCTCTCTCTCTCTCTCTCTCTCTCTCTCTCTCTCTCTCTCTCTCTCTCTCTCTGTCGCTTTCTCTCTCTCTCTCTCACTTTCTCTCTCTGCTCTTTCTCCATCTCTCTCTCTGTCACTCTTTTTCTCCATCTCTCTCTGTCTCTCTTTTTCTCCATCTCTCTCTCTCACTCTTTTTCTCCATCTCTCTCTGTCACTCTTTTTCTCCATCTCTCTCTCTCCATCTGTCTTTCTGTCTCTCTCTCTCTCTGTATCTCTCTCTCTCTCTCTCTCTCTCTCTCTCTCTCTCTCTCTCTCTCTCTCTCTCTCTCTCTCTCTCTCTCTCTCTCTCTCGCTCTCTTTCATTCTAAAGAGTGACTGCTATCAAAGAAAATGCTTCAGGCCAAAATCCTGAAGTATCCCTTTAAAGCCGGTGCTCTTCTGATCTCAAACCCTGGAACCAGGATTGGTCATTTACCTGTATTTTATGAGCTTGCTTGCACTAAGGTGGGAAGGATGGCAATATCTGAGATGTTTCCTTAAAAACTTACCAAATTTCAGGCAGCTCTGGTCGGGGATATTGAAAACCAACCAAAAACTGGTCTTAGCAGTAATGTGGTTGGTTATGGCATGGATTTTGACAGCAGACTCACAGCCTATCCAGCTGTCACATACAGCGCCCATAAGCACATTTATTTTTTATTTTTTTATTTTACCTTTATTTAAATAGGCAAGTCAGTTAAGAACAAATTCTTATTTTCAATGACAGCCTAGGAACAGTGGGTTAACTGCCTGTTCAGGGGCAGAACAACAGATTTGTACCTTGTCAGCTCAGGGATTTGAACTTGCAAACTTGCGCTTACTAGTCCAACGCTCTAACCACTAGGCTACCCTGCCCCCTCTACACTCTAACCACTAGGCTACCCTGCCCCCTCTACACTCTAACCACTAGGCTACCCTGCCACCCCGAATTGGAGAGATGTATTTTTTTTGTGCCCACAAAGCTTTTATTTAGAATCATTTAAAACTTGTAAAAAAAATATACAACTTTTTTTCTCCATTTCTTTTGATTTGATTATAAACCAAACATATACCGCCTCCACTCCTTCTCAACGAAAGCAGTTTGGTGTTGTCCTGTTTAGCAACATCCCCTTATCTATGCTATGCTATGCTAAGCTAATTGTACATTATTTTAGCTCCTGGTACTATTTAGTGTGAAACCCATCTCCATGTATTGCCATCATGGAAATAGTGATGATTCGGTGACACTGTACCAATAGCCTGTTTTCCCATTTTGTTTGACCAAGTCCTTACAGGCTGCCTGTTTTCCCATTTTGTTTGACCAAGACCTTACAGGCTGCCTGTTTTCCCATTTTGTTTGACCAAGACCTTACAGGCTGCCTGTTTTCCCATTTTGTTTGACCAAGACCTTACAGTCTGCCTGTTTTCCCATTTTGTTTGACCAAGACCTTACAGGCTGCCTGTTTTTCCATTTTGTTTGACCAAGACCTTACAGGCTGCCTGTTTTTCCATTTTGTTTGACCAAGACCTTACAGGCTGCCTGTTTTCCCATTTGGTTTGACCAAGACCTTACAGGCTGCCTGTTTTCCCATTTGGTTTGACCAAGACCTTACAGGCTGCTGTTACTATAAAGACATCTGGTTCAACAACAACGTGTCTGATGCTTTTCTTTCTTCTAGCCATGCATTAACAAGTAGCAATCCAAAACAGGTTTCTACATTTTATTTAACTTGGCAAGTCAGTGAATTAAGAAAAAAATATGATTTACAACCACAGCACAGTGGGTTAACTGCCTTGTTCAGGGGCTGAACAACATGTTTTTACCTTGTCAGCTCAGGGATTTGATCAAGCAACCTTTTGGTTACTAGTCTAACGCTCTAATCACTAGGCTACGTGCCTCTAATCACTAGGCTACCTGCCTCTAATCACTAGTCTACCTGCCTCTAATCACTAGTCTACCTGCCTCTAATCACTAGGCTACCTGCCTCTAATCACTAGTCTACCTGCTGGTTACTAGTCTAACGCTATAATCACTAGTCTACCTGCCTCTAATCACTAGTCTACCTGTCTCTAATCACTAGGCTACCTGCTGGTTACTAGTCTAACGCTCTAATCACTAGGCTACCTGCTGGTTACTAGTCTCACGCTCTAATCACTAGTCTACCTGTCTCTAATCACTAGTCTACCTGTCTCTAATCACTAGGCTACCTGCATCTAATCACTAGGCTACCTGCTGGTTACTAGTCTAACGCTCTAATCACTAGGCTACCTGCTGGTTACTAGTCTAACGCTATAATCACTAGTCTACCTGTCTCTAATCACTAGGCTACCTGCTGGTTACTAGTCCAACGCTCTAATCACTAGTCTACCTGTCTCTAATCACTAGGCTACCTGCTGGTTACTAGTCTAACACTCTAATTACTAGGCTACCTGCTGGTTACTAGTCTAATGCTCTAATCACTAGGCTACCTGCTGGTTACTAGTCTCACGCTCTAATCACTAGTCTACCTGTCTCTAAT
>NC_060185.1:96452279-96489779 GCF_021184085.1 Oncorhynchus gorbuscha | reverse complement strand
GGTTTGGGATAAATGTGGAAGATACATTCAGTTGTACAAATGACGAGGTATCCCACTTTCCATTATTATTTTGCGCAACGACGCATGAGAATACTGTACTCTAAAGAGGATGTTCTCTAAAGAGGATGTAGTCTAAAGAGGATGTAGTTTAAAGAGGATGTAGTCTATAGAGGATGTAGTCTAAAGAGGATGTAGTCTGAAGAGGATGTAGTATATAGAGGATGTAGTTTAAAGAGGATGTGGTTTAAAGAGGATGTAGTTTAAAGAGGATGTAGTTTAAAGAGGATGTAGTCTATAGAGGATGTTCTCTAAAGAGGATGTAGTCTAAAGAGGATGTAGTTTAAAGAGGATGTAGTCTGAAGAGGATTTAGTATATAGAGGATGTAGTTTAAAGAGGATGTGGTTTAAAGGGGATGTAGTTTAAAGAGGATGTAGTTTAAAGAGGATGTGGTTTAAAGAGGATGTAGTTTAAAGAGGATGTGGTTTAAAGAGGATGTAGTTTAAAGAGGATGTAGTTTAAAGAGGATGTGGTTTAAAGAAGATGTAGTTTAAAGAGGATGTAGTTTAAAGAGGATGTGGTTTAAAGAGGATGTAGTTTAAAGAGGATGTAGTTTAAAGAGGATGTGGTTTAAAGAGGATGTAGTTTAAAGAGGATGTGGTTTAAAGAGGGTGTAGTTTAAAGAGGCTGTAGTTTAAAGAGGATGTAGTTTAAAGGGGCTGTTCTCTAAAGAGGATGTTCTCTAAAGAGGATGTTCTCTGAAGAGGATGTAGCCTAAAGACGATGTAGTTTAAAGAGGATGTAGTCTAAAGAGGATTTTCTCTAAAGAGGGTGTTCTCTGAAGAGGATGTAGTCTATAGAGGATGTTCTCTAAATAGGATGTAGTCTATAGAGGATGTTCTCTAAATAGGATGTAGTCTAAAGAGGATGTAGTTTAAAGAGGATGTAGTCTATAGAGGATGTTCTCTAAATAGGATGTAGTCTATAGAGGATGTTCTCTAAATAGGATGTAGTCTAAAGAGGATGTAGTTTAAAGAGGATGTAGTTTAAAGAGGATGTTCTCTAAATAGGATGTAGTCTAAAGAGGATGTAGTCTATAGAGGATGTTCTCTAAATAGGATGTAGTCTATAGAGGATGTTCTCTAAATAGGATGTAGTCTATAGAGGATGTTCTCTAAATAGGATGTAGTCTATAGAGGATGTTCTCTAAATAGGATGTAGTCTAAAGAGGATGTAGTTTAAAGAGGATGTAGTCTATAGAGGATGTTCTCTAAATAGGATGTAGTCTAAAGAGGATGTAGTTTAAAGAGGATGTAGTCTATAGAGGATGTTCTCTAAATAGGATGTAGTCTAAAAAGGATGTAGTTTAAAGAGGATGTTCTCTAAAGAGGCTGTAGTTTAAAGAGGATGTAGTCTATAGAGGATGTAGTTTAAAAAGGATGTAGTTTAAAGAGGATGGACACATTGTTCTCAACACTAACAAGGTGTCACTAACCTTTACAAGGTTAATACATTCACAACGAGTAAGACAACTGCACTTCCCTGCAGGAGCACTGACAGAGAGTGTGTGTGTGTGTGTGTGTGTGTGTGTGTGTGTGTGTGTGTGTGTGTGTGTGTGTGTGTGTGTGTGTGTGTGTGTGTGTGTGTGTGTGTGTGTGTGTGTGTGTGTGTGTGTGTGTGTGTGTGTGTGTGTGTGTGTGTGTGTGTGTGTGTGTGTGTGATCGTGATAGAAGTAAAATCATGATGAGGAGTGGAACGCAAATGACTGTGTGGTCATTAAAGGCCTAAACCCAAATGACCTCACAGTCATTAAAGGCCTAAACCCAAATGACTGTGAGGTCATTAAAGGTCTAAACCCAAATGACTGTGAGGTCATTAAAGGCCTAAGCCCAAATGACTGTGTGGTCATTAAAGGCCTAAACCCAAATGACTGTGTGGTCATTAAAGGCCTAAACCCGAATGACTGTGTGGTCATTAAAGGCCTAACTAGACAGACAATCTTTCCCCTCAGTTCTCTGGAAACAACCTGTCTATCGGTTCAGCTTTGTTCTGCACCAGTGGCAATCAGATTCATATCCAACTTCTTTTAAAAGCCTGCCCTCAAAGAAATGGCAGAAATGCTCTTGAATCCATTAAGGTCCCTTTGTGATCCTGTCTTATGTAATGGAGGGTACGGGTTCTTCAAAATGCTACTCTATTCCCTGCATAGTGCACTACTTTTGACCAGGGACCCTATGAGCCATATATAGGGAAGAGGGTGCCATTTGTAACTTTAAAAAAAGAGCTGCCTGAGCCGTATCTAGCTGCAAAAGTCAGTGACAAAATGTTCTGTGTTTGTACAATGTGTACAGATTCACTTTTTGAACGCTTCTTCTACTTGAGTGAATGACTGATTGCAGTCCATGCATTGTGTTGACTTTTTTATAAAGTGGGCTGAGATGAGAAATAGACATAAGAGTAGGAGGCCTTGAAAGCACAGAGGCATTTAAAGTCTCCGGGGACAACACTATACAGTATTCATTCATCCAGGGGGGAGTTGTTCGTTCAAAACAAACAATTTTACTTACAGTAGTTTACCTTTCCGACATTTCTCAGAAGGACTCAGTTGCCTCGTGTCAGAAGAGAAAGCGTCTGCGGGGTTGAATCTGCATCAATTCCCTTTAAGTAGTCCCTTCCATGTGCTGTTGATGACATTTCAAACGGCACCTTGTTCTATATATAATGCGCTAGTTTTGACCAGGGCCCCTTATCAAATCAATCTAGCGTTTGTATTTTGTATTTATTAAGGATCCCCATTAGCTGCTTCCTCTTCCTGGGGTCCAAAAAAAAAACATTTTTAAAGGCACTTAAATGACATATAAAACTAAATATAAAACAGTACATCATATAACATTATTACACCACTACATATCAACAATACAACATGTAAACATACAACAATAATAGAATATACATGTGTGTGCTAGCGTTAATGTGTGTGTGTCTGTACCTTTGTGTGTCTCTCTTCCCAGTCCCGGCGTTCCATAAGGGGTATTTTTACCTGCTTTTTAAATCTGATTCTGCTACTTGCATCAGTTACAGTACCTGATGTGGAATAGAGTTCCATGTAATCATGGTTCTATGTCGTACTGTGCGCCTCCCATAGTCTGTTCTGGACTTGGGGACTGTGAAGAGACCTCTGGAGTCTTGTGGGGTATGGATGGGTGTCTGAGCTGTGTGCTGGTATTTTAAACAGACAGCTCTGTCACGTTCTGACCCTAGTTCCTGTGTTATGTCTTTGTTTTAGTTGGTCAGGACGTGAGTTGGGTGGGTATTCTATGTTTTGTGTTTCTAGGTTGGGTTTCTTGTTTGGCCTGATATGGTTCTCAATCAGAGGCAGGTGTTAGTCATTGTCTTTGATTGGGAACCATATTTAGGTAGCCTGTTTTCCATTGTGCTTTGTGGGTGGTTATTTTCAGTCTTTGTGTGTCTGCACCAGATATAACTGTTTCGGCTATAACTTTGTTGTTCTGTGTTTTTGAAGTGTTCAGTTTTCTATTAAAAAGATGAACGCTAACGACGCTGCGCTTTGGTCCTCTCTATCTCCAGACGACAACCGTTACAGAACCACCCACCAACCAAGGACCAAGCGGCGTGGTAAAGGGCAGCCGCAGCAGCAGCAGCCAGCATCACAAGACTCCTGGACATGGGAGGAGATTTTGGACGGCAAAGGAATATCGCCGCCCCAAAGCAGAGCTGGAGACAGCGAAAACAGAGGCGGCATTACGAGGAGCTGGCACGGCAGGAAGCCCGAGAGGCAGCCCCAAAAATGTCTTGGGGGGTGGCACAGGGGGGGGTGGCACAGGGAGAGTGTGGCAGAGTCAGGAGTCAGACCTGAGCCAACTCCCCCTGTTTACCGTAAGGAGCCAAGGATGGAACCAGAGCCGGTCAGGATGGTGTTGGAGGTGAGCGAAGCAGAGACAGTGAAGGAGTTAATGGGGAAATTGGAGGAGAGAGTTATAAGGGGGTTGTGTGTTGGTGCATGAGGCACGACATCCGCCCGACGGAGCGTGTCGGGGATCTGATGTCACCGACATTTGATGTCAGCTCTCCATACTCGTCCTGAGGTGCGTGCTAGTCGTCTGGTGAAGACTGTGCCAGCCTCACGCATCAGGCCTCCTGTGCACCTCCCTAGCCCTGCACGCCCTGTGCCAGCTCAGCGCCACAACACTCCTAGCCGCGCTAACCGTGGCGAACGTTGTACTGGTCAGGCACCGTGTTATGCGATGGAACAGTCCCCAGTACGCGTGCTTAGCCCGGTGCGCTACATCCCAGCTCCCCACATCTGCCGGGCTATGGTGAAGATCCAGCCAGGGTGGATGGTGCCAGCCCTGCTCTCCAGCTCTCCAGTGCGCCTTCACAGTCTGGTTAACCTACTGTTCTTAGGTCGTAATTGAAAATCAGAATTTGTTCTTAACTGACTTGCCTAGTTAAATTAAGGTAAAGTATAAAAAAATAGATTGCTGGTCGGGGTGGGTCAGAAGCCAGTTTACACACTCCCAGGAATGTCATACATGATGGATCATTAGCTTCCCTACAGAAAAAGCACATCTAGATGGGTTCAAACTGTAGAAATGTATCAAACCAGTGTGGTTGTACACTCTCCTCAAATGCATGGTATTTTTTCACTGCAATAACTGTTAACTTTTTATGGCTGCAGGGGCAAGTTGTCAACAGTCTTCAGACATAGTTTCAGGCTTTTATTTTGAATAATGAGCCAGAGCGATAACATTGCGTCAAGTGGTCACATGAGTTTTACTCCAGAGTTTGGATAGGTATTGCTTTTCCCTCTCCTACTGTGAAAGACATTTGCGGTTGATATATTATTGATTATATATTTTAAAAACAACCTGAGGATTGATTATAAAAAACGTTTGACATGTTTCTGTGGACATTATGGAAACTATTTGGAATTTGTCTGCGTTGTCGTGATCTCTCTTTCCTGTGGATTTCTGAACATAACGCGACAAACAAACAGAGGTATTTTTGGATCTAAAAATAATCTTTATGGTACAAAAGGAACATTGGTTGTGTAACTGGGAGTCTCGTGAGTGAAAACTTCCAAATATCATCAGAGGTAAACAATTCCTTTGATTGCTTTGCTGATTTTCATGACCGAGCTACCTGATGCTAAGTGTAGTTATCGTGCGATCGATAAACTTACACAAACGCTTTGATTGCTTTTGCTGTAAAGCATAATTTCAAAATCTGACACAACAGGTGGATTAACAAAAGGCTAAACTGTGTTTTCCTATATTGCACTTGTGATTTCATGAATATAAATATTTATAGTAATATTTATTGTATGTAGCGCTATGCTATTCAGCGGTTGTTGATGACACTTATCCCTTTAACGATATCGGGATTGCAGCCATAACAAGTTAATTGGACACTGCAGTTAGATTAACACATAATAAAGCCCATATAAGACATGTCCATGACCCGGAAAGTTATATAGAACGTCATTCTAGTCACATTAGCACACTTTAGCACCGTCCCGGTTTAGCGACACGTAAAGGTAAACAAAAAGCAAAGGGTCTAGACAGCTGCCCTGGGGAATTCTTGAGGAATTCCTGATTCTACCTGGATTATGTTGGAGAGGCTTCCATTAAAGAACACCCTCTGTGTTCTGATAGACAGGTAACTCTTTATCCACATTATAGCAGGGGGTGTAAAGCCATAACACATATGTTGTTCTGTTAGACAGGTAACTCTTTATCCACATTATAGCAGGGGGTGTAAAGCCATAACACCCTCTGTGTTCTGTTAGGTAACGCTTTATCCACATTATAGCAGGGGGTGTAAAGCCATAACACCCTCTGTGTTCTGTTAGACAGGTAACTCTTTATCCACATTATAGCAGGGGGTGTAAAGCCAGAACACATATGTTCTGTTAGACAGGAAACTCTTTATCCACATTATAGCAGGGGGTGTAAAGCCATAACACCCTCTGTGTTCTGTTAGGTAACTCTTTATCCACAGTATAGCAGGGGGTGTAAAGCCATAACACCCTCTGTGTTCTGTTAGGTAACTCTTTATCCACATTATAGCAGGGGGTGTAAAGCCATAACACCCTCTGTGTTCTGTTAGACAGGTAACTCTTTATCCAAATTATAGCAGGGGGTGTAAAGCCATGACACCCTCTGTGTTCTGTTAGACAGGTAACACTTTATCCACAGTATAGCAGGGGGTGTAAATCCATGACACCCTCTGTGTTCTGTTAGGTAACTATTTATCCACATTATAGCAGGGGGTGTAAAGCCATAACACCCTCTGTGTTCTGTTAGACAGGTAACTCTTTATCCAAATTATAGCAGGGGGTGTAAAGCCATGACACCCTCTGTGTTCTGTTAGACAGGTAACACTTTATCCACATTATAGCAGGGGGTGTAAATCCATGACACCCTCTGTGTTCTGTTAGGTAACTATTTATCCACATTATAGCAGGGGGTGTAAAGCCATAACACCCTCTGTGTTCTGTTAGACAGGTAACTCTTTATCCACATTATAGCAGGGGGTGTAAAGCCATGACACCCTCTGTGTTCTGTTAGGTAACTCTTTATCCACAGTATAGCAGGGGGTGTAAAGCCGTATAGCAGGGGGTGTAAAGCCGTATAGCAGGGGGTGTAAAGCCGTATAGCAGGGGGTGTAAAGCCGTATAGCAGGGGGTGTAAAGCCGTATAGCAGGGGTTGTAAAGCCGTATAGCAGGGGGTGTAAAGCCGTATAGCAGGGGGTGTAAAGCCATAACACATACGTTTTTCCAGAAGAAGACTATGATCCATAATGTCTAAAAGGCACACTGAAGTCTAAAAATAAAAACAGCCCCACAATTATTTTATCATTACTGTCTCTCGGCCAATCATCAGTTATTTGTGTAAGTGTTGTGCTTGTTGAATGTCTTTCCTTATAAGCGTGCTGAAAGACTGTTGTCAATTTGTTTACTGTAGAACAACACTGTATCTGGATTAAACACAATCAATAATAATATAATAATAATAATAATAATAATAATATAATAATAATATATGCCATTTAGCAGACGCTTTTATCCAAAGCGACTTACAGTCATGTGTGCATACATTCTACGTATGGGTGGTCCCCGGGGATCGAACCCACTACCCTGGCGTTACAAGCGCCATGCTCTACCAACTGAGCTACAATCACTTCCAGAAGTTTACTGAGGGTTGGTAACAGGCTGATTGGTCGGCTATTTGAGGCAAATAAAGGGGGCTTTACTATTCTTAGGAAGCGGAATTTTTTTTGCTTCCCTCCAGGCCTGAGGGCACACACTTTCTAGTAGGCTTAAATTGAAGATATGGTAAATAGGAGTAGGAAAAAGTAGTGCACTATACAAGGAATAGGGTGCCATTTGGGACTCAGTCACTGCATACGACTCCTTAGATGGGCTGCCGGATATCACCTCATATATATGTATAAATGCCATTTTCGGACAGCGTATTACCATATTGCTCATACATTCTGTAAACACAAGAGCACCCTCAGTGTAGCAGGGTATTGAATAGAGACAATGACATGTTTCCCTGTATAATACTGCCCAGAATACATACCTATGTGTGGAGATGTGTTTTCCCATGTAATCCCTATTGACTTTTGCTTGACTCCGCTTTGGAAAACAAACACACAGAGAGAACAGGAGAAGCGCATTTACATCTCACGGAGAGGATAAAGACTGCAGCACACTGTGTCTGTGTGTGTCTGTGTGTGTGTGTGTGTCTCTGTGTGTCTGCGTGTCTGCGTGTCTGTGTGTCTTTGTCTGTGTGTCTTTGTGTGTGTGTGTGTCTGTGTGTGTGTGTGCGTCTTCGTGTGTGTGTGTGCGTCTTCGTGTGTGTGTGTCTTTGTGCGTGTGGGTGTGTGTGATTGTGTGTGTAAGCTCCACATCTCCCTGCCAGTGAGATGTATTACACAGCCAAGCCTTCTCAGCAGTGCAGCAAGATAAGTGGTGTTCAGTGACTCTTGTTCATCGACAAAAAAATGGCCTCTTCTGTTCACCGTATAAAGCGAAATACTGTTACAACTGTGTACATTTGCAGTTTCACATTCAAATAGTGTTTTCACATTGTTCTAACATTTTCACATGCAAAACTAGATTACAATTAGAGAGTTAACGTGCTAAAACCACCTTTTCAAGGGACAATACCAGTATAACATTATTCGTTAGTAGCCTGGTTAAAGAAATGTTTTTTTTTTACTTCTTTAAGTAAACACACATCGTTACGTTGTCATCCAGAGTCACGTAATTATTTTCCAAACTATAGAACACAATATTTTTTATACAGCAAGTTTTTTTAAAGGACCAGACGTGTTGTATTGTGGTTGCATTGACATACATGTACTGTACACTTGAGTGAGGCATTCACAGTGTTTTCTGCACACTTCTCTCTTCTTCTTCGTTGGTCTGTGACCGTGGGAAGAACAGAGAATCTAGCTCTCTGTTCTTCTTCGTTGGTCTGTGACCGTGGGAAGAACAGAGAATCTAGCTCTTCTTCTTCGTTGGTCCGTGACCGTGGGAAGAACAGACTCTAGCTCTCTCTTCTTCTTCGTTGGTCCGTGACCGTGGGAAGAACAGAGAATCTAGCTCTCTCTTCTTCTTCGTTGGTCCGTGACCGTGGGAAGAACAGAGAATCTAGCTCTCTCTTCTTCTTCGTTGGTCCGTGACCGTGGGAAGAACAGAGAATCTAGCTCTCTCTTCTTCTTCGTTGGTCCGTGACCGTGGGAAGAACAGAGAATCTAGCTCTCTCTTCTTCGTTGGTCTGTGACCGTGGGAAGAACAGAGAATCTAGCTCTCTCTTCTTCTTCGTTGGTCTGTGACCGTGGGAAGAACAGAGAATCTAGCTCTCTCTTCTTCTTCGTTGGTCCGTGACCGTGGGAAGAACAGAGAATCTAGCTCTTCTTCTTCGTTGGTCTGTGACCGTGGGAAGAACAGACTCTAGCTCTCTCTTCTTCTTCGTTGGTCCGTGACCGTGGGAAGAACAGAGAATCTAGCTCTCTCTTCTTCTTCGTTGGTCCGTGACCGTGGGAAGAACAGAGAATCTAGCTCTCTCTTCTTCTTCGTTGGTCCGTGACCGTGGGAAGAACAGAGAATCTAGCTCTCTCTTCTTCTTCGTTGGTCCGTGACCGTGGGAAGAACAGAGAATCTAGCTCTCTCTTCTTCTTCGTTGGTCCGTGACCGTGGGAAGAACAGAGAATCTAGCTCTCTCTTCTTCTTCTTCGTTGGTCCGTGACCGTGGGAAGAACAGAGAATCTAGCTCTCTCTTCTTCTTCGTTGGTCCGTGACCGTGGGAAGAACAGAGAATCTAGCTCTCTCTTCTTCTTCGTTGGTCCGTGACCGTGGGAAGAACAGAGAATCTAGCTCTCTCTTCTTCTTCGTTGGTCCATGACCGTGGGAAGAACAGAGAATCTAGCTCTCTCTTCTTCTTCGTTGGTCTGTGACCGTGGGAAGAACAGAGAATCTAGCTCTTCTTCGTTGGTCCGTGACCGTGGGAAGAACAGACTCTAGCTCTCTCTTCTTCTTCTTTGGTCCGTGACCGTGGGAAGAACGGAGAATCTAGCTCTTTCTTCTTCTTCGCTGGTCTGTGACCGTGGGAAGAACGGAGAATCTAGCTCTCTCTTCTTCTTCGTTGGTCCGTGACCGTGGGAAGAACAGAGAATCTAGCTCTCTCTTCTTCTTCGTTGGTCCGTGACCGTGGGAAGAACAGAGAATCTAGCTCTCTCTTCTTCTTCTTTGTTGGTCTGTGACCGTGGGAAGAACAGAGAATCTAGCTCTCTCTTCTTCTTCTTTGGTCCGTGACCGTGGGAAGAACAGAGAATCTAGCTCTCTCTTCTTCTTCGTTGGTCCGTGACCGTGGGAAGAACAGAGAATCTAGCTCTCTCTTCTTCTTCGTTGGTCCGTGACCGTGGGAAGAACAGAGAATCTAGCTCTCTCTTCTTCTTCGTTGGTCCGTGACCGTGGGAAGAACAGAGAATCTAGCTCTCTCTTCTTCTTCGTTGGTCTGTGACCGTGGGAAGAACAGAGAATCTAGCTCTTCTTCGTTGGTCCGTGACCGTGGGAAGAACAGACTCTAGCTCTCTCTTCTTCTTCGTTGGTCTGTGACCGTGGGAAGAACGGAGAATCTAGCTCTCTCTTCTTCTTCGTTGGTCCGTGACCGCCACTCCTTATGTTTCATCCTGTTTTCCGGTTTGTACGCACGGTTACATTTTCTAAATCTAGAAATAAAATGTTTAACTGAACTATGCAGAGTTTTCTGGTAAATTTTGATGTTTCATTCAATTGTTTTGACTGAGTGAAAAGGTTATTAAGACTAGTTGAGTATCTGGAGCATCACCATTTGTGGGTTCGATTACAGGCTCAAAATGGCTTAGAAACACATAACATTCTTCTGAAACTCATCAGTCAGTCTATTCTTGTTGAATTGAGCAGTCAAATTTTTTGAGACTGAGATAAATTGATAATATACTGTACATCAGTTGAGAGATACTGGTCTTCATGATCAATACATTGGTTTCTTCCCGGTTACGAAGACCACCTGAAACATTGGGAAACCACATGTCTGAGTCACGTGGATACAAATCCATGATCCAAACTTCACACAATGTCCGAAAACCTGACTCATTTGTTCATATAATATCTCTACCTGTACATGACCATCTGATCATTTATCACTCCAGTGTTAATCTGCAAAATTGTAATTATTCGCCTACCTCCCCATGTCTTTTGCACACATTGTATATAGACTCCCCATTTTTTTCTACTGTGTTATTGACTTGTTAATTGTTTACTCCATGTGTAACGCTGTGTTGTCTGTTCACACTGCTATGCTTGATCTTGGCCAGGTCGCAGTTGCAAATGAGAACTTGTTCTCAACTAGCCTACCTGGTTAAATAAAGGTGAAATAAAAATAAAATTAAAATAAATATACGTATGTGTGTTTTATACGTGTCTGAAAAACAAACATGTATTTGTTCTGTAAGGGGCTGTTGGAGTGTTCGGTAACATTTACTGATGAGAGCTCAGTGGGGTCCAAAATGGCACCCTATTCACTATATTGTCATAGAGCTCTGGTCAAAATTAGTGCACTATATAGGGGGAAAGGGATGCCGTTTGAGACATTACTGGTATAGCCAGGAGCAACACAGAGCATTACAGCCAGGAGCAAATACAGCATTACAGCCAGGAGTAACACAGAGCATTACAGCCAGGAGTAACACAGAGCATTACAGCCAGGAGTAACACAGAGCATTACAGCCAGGAGTAACACAGAGCATTACAGCCAGGAGTAACACAGAGCATTACAGCCAGGTGTAACACAGAGCATTACAGCCAGGAGCAACACAGAGCATTACAGCCAGGAGTAACACAGAACATTACAGCCAGGAGCAACACAGAGCATTACAGCCAGGAGTAACACAGAGCATCACAGCCAGGAGCAACACAGAGCATTACAGCCAGGAGTAACACAGAGCATCACAGCCAGGAGCAACACAGAGCATTACAGCCAGGAGCAACACAGAGCATCACAGCCAGGAGCAAACACACCAGAGGCCCTAGTCAATCTTTCTTGATCAGACATAAAAACATAAAAACATATATTCTTCTAGCTGGGATATGCCTTTGGATTCATTGAGGCAATAATGCATTGTTACAGTTAATTGTGAGGAAGACAACTCTTTTTTGTGCCTCTCTCTTTCTAACTCTCTTTCTAACTCTCTCTTTCTAACTCTCTCTTTCTAACTCAACTCTCTCTTTCTAACTCTCTCTTTAACTCAACTCTCTCTTTCTAACTCAACTCTCTCTTTCTAACTCTCTCTTTCTAACTCAACTCTCTCTTTCTAACTCTCTCTTTCTAACTCAACTCTCTCTTTCTAACTCTCTCTTTAACTCAACTCTCTCTTTCTAACTCAACTCTCTCTTTCTAACTCTCTCTTTCTAACTCAACTCTCTCTTTCTAACTCAACTCTCTCTTTCTAACTCAACTCTCTCTTTCTAACTCTCTCTTTCTAACTCAACTCTCTCTTTCTAACTCAAGTCTCTCTTTCTAACTCTCTCTTTCCAACTCAACTCTCTCTTTCTAACTCAACTCTCTCTTTCCAACTCAACTCTCTCTTTCCAACTCTCTCTTTCTAACTCAACTCTCTCTTTCTAACTCAACTCTCTCTTTCTAACTCAACTCTCTTTCTGTCACTTTCATTCTATTTCTATCCTCTGTTGTTGTTGTTTTCTTTCTTGCAAAAAGATAATAAAATATTCTGTGAACTGTGCATTTAACTACGCCATCTTTAAAGCGGCTATTGTTTTGACACAGATAAAATAAGGGGAAAGTGGATTTGGGAAAAAGACAGGTCTGTACCGCTGCTGTTGGTTGGTTGATGTTTTTCTTTCTTTAAATGTGAGTTCACGAACCACCGTTTCTTCCTCTGTAGCTCTTACCGCAGAGTCTCCTGCGGTCTGTCGCTCCAGGCTTCAAACTGCTACTCTGCCTATAGTTTCTGTATCCATCCCAAATGGCTCCCTGTTCCCTATAATGTACCACTCCAGGGCCCATAAGGCTTTAGTCAAAAAGTAGTGCACTATACAAGGAATAGGGTGCCATTTGGGCCGCAGGGATTTTGTCTTCCTTGTTCAGCAACCTGAGGACCTGATTACTACTGAAGACTTGACAGAAAGAAAATGGTGGATAAAAACACAATGCTAAAACGGACCAGAATCTCTCGTCTTGGTCTCCTCTCTATGATACTGGTCAATATTTCAGCTTCTTGAATTCATCTATCCCTCAATCCCATCCCAATTTCATGACACATACTACATAATTACATATTATTACATTGTCACTGACACACAAAAAATAAAATAATGGACGCTACATGACTCATTAAGTAGCATTGCAAGATCTGGTTATCTCTGTACTTGTTGCCAGGAACCCAGTATTGGCCCTGTCTCTCCGGAGAGACAGTAGTTAGCTGGTTGTGGAGGTTGTGTGTGTTTGTTTGTGTCAGAGCTCAGGAAAAACTTCCCCAGGGAAGGACCAGACTGGGAAGGCGGAGCATTCCCGCCCGCGGACTGTTTCTGATGTGTGTGTGTGTGTGTGTGTGTGTGTGTGTGTGTGTGTGTGTGTGTGTGTGTGTGTGTGTGTGTGTGTGTGTGTGTGTGTGTGTGTGTGTGTGTGTGCGCATCTGTGTGTGTGTGTGTGTGTCTGTGTGCGTGTGAGCTAAGGGAAAAGGAGGGATCAGCCTGTTTTTCCAAAAAAGTGCATTCGGTCATTAGCGAATGTTCCGTGGGAAATGTAGAGATGGCTGTGGATCAACATCATAGTAAGGCACATCTGAAATCACTGCTCTGGAAAATTACCTCTCCTGTCTGACTTTTCGTGCCAAGACCGGGGAGGTTTCTAAGTGTCTGTTTTTGATCAAACATGCGTGACAGGTTGTCTTCAAAGCCCAGACAAGGTGAGTGAGAAAAACTGGCAGAACAGGGCAGAGCTGATGTAGGATCGACTGAATCACACACCCCAGAGGAACACAAATACACACACACACACACACACAAATGAACACAGACACAAATATACACACCAGAGAAAACCTCAACTCAGTGAAGTCACTGTTGCCAATCCCAACTTTTTCCTCCCACTATTCTCCATCAGTTCATAAAGGGACACAAAGGAAGCATGTTAAACTATGACAAATTGATTAGAGTCACATGTATTCTTTGGTTTTACCCAATTATCAGTAAGAGATGGTATAACAGTTTCCCTTGTGTTGCTTTCTTCTGTTTTATCCGTTGAGATGATTTGAATTGTTATTGAAAGCTGTTAAACAGTGAGGTCACTAAGGTCATTACAGAAAACACCAGACTGATACCTATCAGGATTATTTGTGAGGATAATGTCGAGGAGAGACGCCTTTTCTGGGTGTTTGGAGTCATACCTTGTGTGGGATTGGTAATAATCTGAGAAAGATTTAGGGAGTCCTATTGCATTAAGACTTGGTCAGGTGATTTTATGCATGTCCCAGTTTAGCAGGACACATTCAGACTTAGTGTAAGGGGCCAGGAGAGAGCTTAGGGCATGTAGAGGTCATGTAGGGCATGTACAGGTCATGTAGGGCATGTAGAGGTCATGTAGAGGGCATGTACAGGTCATGTAGGGCATGTAGAGGTCATGTAGGACATGTAGAGGTCATGTAGGACATGAAGAGGTCCTGTAGGGCATGTAGAGCATGTAGAGGTCATGTAGGCAATGTACAGGGCATGTGTAGGGCATGTAGGGCATGTAGGGCATGTAGAGGGCATGTAGAGATCATGTAGGGCATGTAGAGATCATGTAGGGCATGTAGAGGTCATGTAGGGCATGTAGAGATCATGTAGGGCATGTAGAGGTCATGTAGGGCATGTAGAGATCATGTAGGTCATGTAGAGATCATGTAGGGCATGTAGAGATCATGTAGGGCATGTAGAGATCATGTAGGGCATGTAGAGGTCATGTAGGGCATGTAGAGATCATGTAGGGCATGTAGAGGTTATGTAGGGCATGTAGAGGTCATGTAGGGCATGTAGGGCATGTAGAGATCATGTAGGGCATGTAGAGGTCATGTAGAGATCATGTAGGGCATGTAGAGGTCATGTAGGGCAGAAACAAATACATTATGGAGAATAAGGAATGTACAGGGCATGTGTAGGTCATGTAGGGCATGTAGAGGTCATGTAGAGATCATGTAGGGCATGTAGAGATCATGTAGGGCATGTAGAGGTTATGTAGGGCATGTAGAGGTCATGTAGGGCATGTAGGGCATGTAGAGATCATGTAGGGCATGTAGAGGTTATGTAGGGCATGTAGAGGTCATGTAGGGCATGTAGGGCATGTAGAGATCATGTAGGGCATGTAGAGGTCATGTAGAGATCATGTAGGGCATGTAGAGGTCATGTACCACCCATACGTAGAATGTATGCACACATGACTGTAAGTCGCTTTGGATAAAAGCGTCTGCTAAATGGCATATATTATTATTATTATGTAGGGCAGAAACAAATACATTATGTAGAATAAGGAGTCACTTGGGACACAACCTTAATGGATTACCAATCAGAGTGAGGATCTTTTGGTGCCATTACACATCCGATCAAATCAAATCAAGGTTATTTATCCCGTGCGCCGAATACAACAGGTGTAGTACAGGCCCCTTAACCAACAGTGCACTTTTTATGTTTACAAAAATAAGCATTAGGTGAACAATAGATAAGTAAAGAAATTAAAACAACAGTGAAAAGACCGTGACGAATAACTGTCGATTCAAAGTGACACTTGTCTTGTGTTCCAAAGGGCACCTTGAAAAAAGAATTGTGGGAATTGTGGGATGAAACCCCCAAAAATGATGTGTCCCCTTAAAGAGTACATAGGAAACAAACACACAAGACTCCAATGATAACAAAAACAGAGTCGTCTGACTCGTCCAACAATTTATCCTTTTCTAGAACATGTAATATAATAATAATTATATGCCATTTAGCAGACGCTTTTATCCAAAGCGACTTACAGTCATGTGTGCATACATTCTACGTATGGGTGGTCCAGGGGATCGAACCCACTACCCTGGCGTTACAAGCGCCATGCTCTACCAACTGAGCTACAGAAGGACCACATGTAATAAAGACAGGTTAAATTGACCAACTGTTGTTTTAAATAGAGTGAAAAGCAACAACCCAGTAACATTAATTTACAGATGAAGGCAGTTAGAAGCCATTTCAGAGCGTCATTCTTCTAGTTTATGGCGTGTTGATAACAGGCCAGAGTTTAAATAAACCCGTTTTCAGCATGCTAACTTGGTGGTGTGTCATCACTCAGTACAGCGTTTTTGCAGTTCCTCTGTCTACACTGCAGTCAACTTTTCTACCATTTAAAGTAAACAAGATTGAGCAGCGATATAGCGTTTTTTTTTACCTGAGGCAAGTCTTTCCCAGGGGTTAGTTTGTCTCTGACACTGTGACTGACGGTTAGAGTCAGAAAGAGCTTGAAAGGAATAATTTTCCCTGACAGCTAAATTTAGTTGAGCAGCACAGAGACGGTGGGTGGACATGTCGTTGTAACAGGAAGGAAGGCAGAGCGATTCAATGAGATAACAGGAGAGCAGTTACACACACACACACACACACACACACACACACACACACACACACACACACACACACACACACACACACACACACACACACACACACACACACACACACACACACACACACACACACACACACACACACATTGAGTCATGGTATCAAACCCTCCCAGTGTGAGTCATGGTATCAAACCCTCCCAGTGTGAGTCATGGTATCAAACCCTCCCAGTGTGAGTCATGGTATCAAACCCTCCCAGTGTGAGTCATGGTATCAAACCCTCCCAGTGTGAGTCATGGTATCAAACCCTCCCAGTGTGAGTCATGGTATCAAACCCTCCCAGTGTGAGTCATGGTATCAAACCCTCCCAGTGTGAGTCATAGTATCAAACACTCCCAGTGTGCTAAATGAAACAAGCAAGTATCCCACCAAATACAGGGCCTTCAGAATGTACTCACACTCATGGAGTTTGTCTACTTTTTGTTGTGTTATAGCCTGAATAAACCATTTATTAAATTGAGATTTTGTGTCACTGGCCTAAGCACAATACCCCATAATGTCTAAGTGGAATTATGTTTTTAGAAATGTTTACAAATTAATAAAAAACTGAAAATCTGAAATGTCTTTAATCAATAAGTATTCAACACCTTTGTTATGGCAAGCATAAATAAGTTCAGGAATAAGAATGTGTTTAACAAGTCACAATGCGTTACATGGACTCACTCTGGGTGCAGTAATAGTGTTTAACATGATTTTTGAGTGACTACTTAATCTCTGTACCCTACAAATACATTTATCTGTAAGGTCCCTCAGTGAGGTAGTGAATTTCAAACACAGATTAAATCTTAAAGACCAGGGAGGTTTTCCAATGCCTCGCATAGAAGGGCACCTATTGGTAGATGGATACAAAAAAAAGTTGACTATGAATATGCCTTTGAACATGATGTAGTTAATAATTACACTTTGGATGGAGTGTCAATACACCCAGTCACTACCAAGATACAGGTGTCCTTCCTAACTCAGTTGCCGGAGAGGAAGGAAACCATTCAGGGATTTCACCATGAGGCCAATGGTGACTTTAAAACAGTTACAGAGTTTAATGGCTTTGATAGGAGACAACTGAGGATCATTGTAGTTACTCCACAATAATAACCTAAATGACAGAGTGAAAAGAAGGTAGCCTGTACATAATGAAACTATTCTAAGATATGCATCCTGTTCGCAACAAGGCACCAAAGTAATAATACAAAAACATTTGGCAAAATCCAAATACACTTTTTGTCCTGAATCCAATGTGTTATTTTTGGGGCAAATCCAACACAACACATTACTGAGTACCACTCTACATATTTTCAAACATAGTTGTGGCTGCATCATGTTATGTGTATGCTTGTAATCGTTAAGGACTGGGGAGTTTTTCAGGATAAAAAAGAAACAGAATAGAGCTAAATACAGGTAAAATTGTAAAGGAAAACCTGGTTCTGTCTGCTTTCCACCAGACATTGGGAGATGAATTCACCTTTCAGCAGGACAATAACCTTAAACACACAAGGCCAAATCTACACTAAGGAAAGGGAAAGGGCTCGCAAGTGAGCTGTTACTTACCTGCCGGCCAATCAATAAGCATACTATCATAGGGAAAGGGCTCGTAAGTAAGCTGTTATTTACCTGCCGGCCAATCAATAAGCATACTATCATAGGGAAAGGGCTCGTAAGTAAGCGTTTCACGGTGTGTTTGGCAAGTGACAAATACAATTTTATTAGATTAGAATGGTTTCTTCCATACTCCTCACATCGCTGGTAAAGCTTATTGACCCAATTTATCCCCAATGCCGGGTTTGGCAAAAAACGGTCCTTTTTAAATTGTTACGACTGTGTTTGGGAACAAAGTGTGATTTAATACAGCATAGAGAAATGTTCCGGATCCCCAAAGCGTCACTTGCATGTGGATGACATGCAAATTGCCTTGATTAGACTTAGTCAGTGGGGACTCTGCAGCGGAGGATGGATGGAACTATTATAGAGTTGAGCTCTGGAGCTCCTAGTCAGGCTGAAAGGTTACTCTGTCTCTTCAATTGGTTTCATGATGCCAGAGGAAAGAAAGAAAAAAAAAATCATCATTTCGTTTTAATGAATATTATGCAAAAACAATAACATGTAATGTAGAGAGAGAAGGGCTCGCAGGGGCCCAGACTGTAGTGTCTCGGTCTAACTGTCTGTCTCTGCCTGCCTGCCTGCCTGCCTGCCTGCCTGCCTGCCTGCCTGCCTGCCTGCCTGCCTGCCTGCCTGTCCGCCCGCCCGCCCGCCCGTCCGTCCGTCCGTCCGTCCGTCTGTCTGTCTGTCTGTCCGTCGGCCTAATTCATGAAGGGACTATTAATTATAAAAAACCTTTCAACACATTAACAGGATCTGATGTCCAACTGTTCTGTCTCTACAGTGTGTGTGTGTTAGTGTGTGTATGTGTGTTAGTGTGTGTGGGTACGTCTGTATGTGTGTCCTTTCTCTCCGGGGGATTATTACTTTCCCAACAACGTAGTAATAGGGTTCAGTCGCCATGGTAGCATCAGGTGATAACAAGTTCCATTTAATGAAATACACAACAGACTGTAGACAGGCCCCTAACTACCGAGACAGACTCTACAGGAGACAGGCCCCTAACTACCGAGACAGACTCTACAGGCGACAGGCCCCTAACTACCGAGACAGACTCTACAGGAGACAGGCCCCTAACTACCGAGACAGACTCTACAGGAGACAGGCCCCTAACTACCGAGACAGACTCTACAGGAGACAGGCCCCTAACTACCGAGACAGACTCTACAGGAGACAGGCCCCTAACTACCGAGACAGACTCTACAGGAGACAGGCTCTTAACTACCGAGACAGACTCTAGTTAGACTTTAGTTCAACCGTGCCGTGGAAGGGACACTGATCCCAAATAAGTTTTAAGAGGTTCAAAGATCTCTAGACTGGAGACTCCATAATGTCTCTGTAGCTCGCTGAACGTTAGACTGGAGACTCCACAGCGTCTGTGTAGCTCGCTGAATATTAGACTGGAGACTCCACAGCGTCTGTGTAGCTCGCTGAATATTAGACTGGAGACTCCACAGCGTCTGTGTAGCTCGCTGAATAATAGACTGGAGACTCCATAATGTCTGTGTAGCTCGCTGAATAATAGACTGGAGACTCCATAATGTCTCTGTAGCTCGCTGAATATTAGACTGCAGCCTCTATAATGTCTGTGTAGCTCGCTGAACGTTAGATTGGAGTCTCCACAGCGTCTGTTCAGCTGGCTGAACGTTAGATTGGAGTCTCCACAGTGTCTGTTCAGCTGGCTGAACGTTAGACTGGAGTCTCCACAGTGTCAGTTCAGCAGGCTGAACGTTAGATTGGAGTCTCCACAGTGTCTGTTCAGCTGGCTGAACATTAGACTGGAGTCTCCACAGTGTCTGTTCAGCAGGCTGAACGTTAGATTGGAGTCTCCACAGTGTCTGTTCAGCAGGCTGAACGTTAGACTGGAGTCTCCACAGTGTCTGTTCAGCAGGCTGAACGTTAGATTGAAGCCTCAGTTTGTACAGCAGGGTGAACGTTAGATTGGAGCCTCTGTTTGTACAGCAGGGTGAACGTTAGATTGGAGCCTCTGTTTGTACAGCAGGGTGAACGTTAGATTGGAGCCTCTGTTTGTACAGCAGGGTGAACGTTACATTGAAGCCTTTGTTTGTACAGCAGGGTGAATGTTAGATTGGAGCCTCTGTTTGTACAGCAGGGTGAACGTTAGATTGGAGCCTTTGTTTGTACAGCAGGGTGAACGTTACATTGGAGCCTTTGTTTGTACAGCAGGGTGAACGTTAGATTGGAGCCTCTGTTTGTACAGCAGGGTGATCGTTAGACTGGAGCCTCTGTTTGTACATCAGGGTGATCGTTAGACTGGAGCCTCTGTTTGTACAGCAGGATGATCGTTAGACTGGAGCCTCTGTTTGTACAGCAGGGTTTGAGACAACCAAGTCTTTACCCCAGTTCTTATAAAGTGCGTGACTAAGCATTGAGTCATAGTGGGTTGACTCCTTTCTGTTCTTAGTCCTCTTTTTCACACTCACTCACTCACTCACTCACTCACTCACTCACTCACTCACTCACTCACTCACTCACTCACTCACTCACAAACACACATTCTTATGTCTTCTCTGTCACTTTTTGCAAAATAATTATTCTCGAGGTCATTGCATAATGCACCCCCCCCCCCCAACAAGTCAAGCTTGGATTATTTTAAGTTATTACCGTACCAACTGAAGCCACTGTACGTCATGCGGAAAGACAGTGTGTGTGTGTGTGTGTGTGTGTGTGTGTGTGTGTGTGTGTGTGTGTGTGTGTGTGTGTGTGTGTGTGTGTGTGTGTGTGTGTGTGTGTGTGTGTGTGTGTGTGTGTGTGTGTGTGTGTGTGTGTGTGTGTGGGGGGCGTAGATGCAGGGTGAAAGAAAAAAACAGAGACATATCTTCCTGTTGATACTGTGCTCTGAGCTGTCAGTGTTGTGGTACTCTGAGTTACTGTTCTGCCCCTACATAGTCAACTCAATTTGACAAGGGATCTTAGTCTACCCAGAGGGCTCTTGGTCTAAGCAGAGGGCTCTTGGTCTAAGCAGAGGGCTCTTGGTCTAACGAGAGGGCTTTTGGTCTAACCGGAGGGCTCTTGGTCTAACCAGAGGGTGTTTGGTCTAACCAGAGGGCTCATGGTCTAACCAGAGGGCTCTTGGTCTAACCAGAAGGCTCTTGGTCTAACCAGAGGGCTCTTGTTCTAACCAGAGGCATTTGTTCTAACCAGAGTGCTCTTGTTCTAACCAGGGGGCTCTTGGTCTAACCAGAGGGCTCTTGGTCGAACCAGAGGGCATTTGTTCTAACCAGAGAGGTTTTGGTCGAAACAGAGTGCTCTTGGTCTAACCAGAGGGCTCTTGGTCTAACCAGAGTGCTCTTGGTCTAACCAGAGGGCTCTTGGTCTAACCTTTAAGGCCCTTGATCTAACCAGAGGGCTCTTGGTCTAACCAGAGGGCTCTTGATCTAACCAGAGGGCTCTTGGTCTAACCAGAGGGCTCTTGGTCTAACCAGAGGGCTCTTGTTCTAACCAGAGGGCTCTTGGTCAAACCAGAAGGCTCTTGGTCTAACCTTTAGGGCCCTTGGTCTAACCAGAAGGCTCTTGTTCTAACCAGAGGGCTTTTGTTCTAACCAGAGGGCTTTTGGTTTAACCAGAGGGCTTTAGTTCTAACCAGAGGGCTCTTGGTCTAACGAGAGGGCTTTTGGTCTAACCGGAGGGCTCTTGGTCTAAACAGAGGGCGTTTGGTCTAACCAGAGGGCTCATGGTCTAACCAGAGGGCTCATGGTCTAACCAGAGGGCTCTTGGTCTAACCAGAAGGCTCTTGGTCTAACCAGAGGGCTCTTGTTCTAACCAGAGGCATTTGTTCTAACCAGAGTGCTCTTGTTCTAACCAGGGGGCTCTTGGTCTAACCAGAGAGGTTTTGGTCGAACCAGAGTGCTCTTGGTCTAACCAGAGGGCTCTTGGTCTAACCAGAGGGCTCTTAGTCTAACCAGAAGGCTCTTGGTCTAACCAGAGGGCTCTTGGTCGAACCAGAGGGCATTTGTTCTAACCAGAGAGGTTTTGGTCGAAACAGAGTGCTCTTGGTCTAACCAGAGGGCTCTTGGTCTAACCAGAGTGCTCTTGGTCTAACCAGAGGGCTCTTGGTCTAACCTTTAAGGCCCTTGATCTAACCAGAGGGCTCTTGGTCTAACCAGAGGGCTCTTGATCTAACCAGAGGGCTCTTGGTCTAACCAGAGGGCTCTTGGTCTAACCAGAGGGCTCTTGTTCTAACCAGAGGGCTCTTGGTCAAACCAGAAGGCTCTTGGTCTAACCTTTAGGGCCTTTGGTCTAACCAGAAGGCTCTTGTTCTAACCAGAGGGCTTTTGTTCTAACCAGAGGGCTTTTGGTTTAACCAGAGGGCTTTAGTTCTAACCAGAGGGCTCTTGGTCTAACGAGAGGGCTTTTGGTCTAACCGGAGGGCTCTTGGTCTAACCAGAGGGCGTTTGGTCTAACCAGAGGGCTCATGGTCTAACCAGAGGGCTCTTGGTCTAACCAGAGGGCTCTTGGTCTAACCGGAGGGCTCTTGGTCTAACCAGAAGGATCTTGGTCTAACCAGAGGGCTCTTGTTCTAACCAGAGGCATTTGTTCTAACCAGAGTGCTCTTGTTCTAACCAGGGGGCTCTTGGTCTAACCAGAGAGGTTTTGGTCTAACCAGAGGGCTCTTGGTCTAACCAGAAGGCTCTTGGTCTAACCAGAGGGCTCTTGGTCGAACCAGAGGGCATTTGTTCTAACCAGAGAGGTTTTGGTCGAAACAGAGTGCTCTTGGTCTAACCAGAGGGCTCTTGGTCTAACCAGAGTGCTCTTGGTCTAACCAGAGGGCTCTTGGTCTAACCTTTAAGGCCCTTGATCTAACCAGACGGCTCTTGGTCTAACCAGAGGGCTCTTGATCTAACCAGAGGGCTCTTGGTCTAACCAGAGGGCTCTTGGTCTAACCAGAGGGCTCTTGGTCTAACCAGAGGGCTCTTGGTCAAACCAGAAGGCTCTTGGTCTAACCTTTAGGGCCCTTGGTCTAACTAGACGGCTCTTGTTCTAACCAGAGGGCTTTTGTTCTAACCAGAGGGCTTTTGTTCTAACCAGAGGGCTCTTGGTCTAACCTTTAAGGCCCTTGTTCTAACCGGAGGGCTTTTGTTCTAACCAGAGGGCTCTTGGTCTAACTAGACGGCTCTTGTTCTAACCAGAGGGCTTTTGTTCTAACCAGAGGGCTTTTGTTCTAACCAGAGGGCTCTTGGTCTAACCTTTAAGGCCCTTGTTCTAACCGGAGGGCTTTTGTTCTAACCAGAGGGCTCTTGGTCTAACCTTTAAGGCCCTTGTTCTAACCAGAGGGCTCTTGGTCTAACCAGAGGGCTCTTGGTCTAACCTTTAAGGCCCTTGATCTAACCAGAGGGCTCTTGGTCTAACCAGAGGGCTCTTGGTCTAACCAGAGGGCTCTTGATCTAACCAGAGTGCTCTTGGTTTAACCGGAGGGCTTTTGTTCTAACCAGAGTGCTCTTGGTCTAACCAGAAGGCTCTTGGTCTAACCAGAGGGCTTGTGTTCTAACCAGAGTGCTCTTGGTCTAACCAGAAGGCTCTTGTTCTAACCAGAGGGCTTTTGTTCTAACCAGAGGGCTCTTGTTCAGAAGTAGTGTTCTTTAAAAGTAATAGTGATCCATTTGTATTCATTTGACATGAGAACATTAATACGATTGAGACGTCTCAATACATACAATATATGCAGTTTGTTCATGCTAGGCTGATGCCTAGCCTAGATATATGTAGTTCATTCATGCTAGGCTTATGCATAGCCTAGATATATGTAGTTCATTCATGCTAGGCTGATGGCTAGCCTAGATATATGTAGTTCATTCATGCTAGGCTGATGCCTAGCCTAGATATATCTAGTTCATTCATGCTAGGCTGATGGCTAGCCAAGATATATCTAGTTAATTCATGCTAGGCTGATGGCTAGCCAAGATATATGTAGTTCATTCATGCTAGGCTCATGGCTAGCCAAGATATATGTAGTTCATTCATGCTAGGCTGATGGCTAGCCTAGATATATGTAGTTCATTCATGCTAGGCTGATGGCTAGCCAAGATATATGTAGTTCATTCATGCTAGGCTTATGGCTAGACAAGATATATGTAGTTCATTCATGCTAGGCTCATGGCTAGCCAGATATATGCCGTTCATTCATGCTAGGCTGATGGCTAGCCAAGATATATGTAGTTCATTCATGCTAGGCTGATGGCTAGCCAAGATATATGTAGTTAATTCATGCTAGGCTTATGGCTAGACAAGATATATGTAGTTCATTCATGCTAGGCTCATGGCTAGCCAAGATATATGTAGTTCATTCATGCTAGGCTGATGGCTAGCCAAGATATATGTAGTTAATTCATGCTAGGCTTATGGCTAGACAAGATATATGTAGTTCATTCATGCTAGGCTCATGGCTAGCCAAGATATATGTAGTTCATTCATGCTAGGCTGATGGCTAACCTAGATATATGTAGTTCATTCATGCTAGGCTGATGGCTAGCCAAGATATATGTAGTTCATTCATGCTAGGCTTATGGCTAGACAAGATATATGTAGTTCATTCATGCTAGGCTCATGGCTAGCCAAGATATATGTAGTTCATTCATGCTAGGCTTATGGCTAGCCAAGATATATGTAGTTCATTCATGCTAGGTTGATGGCTAGCCAGATATATGTAGTTCATTCATGCTAGGCTTATGGCTAGCCAAGATATATGTAGTTCATTCATGCTAGGTTGATAGCTAGCCAGATATATGTAGTTCATTCATGCTAGGCTGATGGCTAGCCAGATATATGTAGTTCATTCATGCTAGGCTGATGGCTAGCCAATATTGACCTTCATTCTCAGTCCCTGAGAGCCTTAGAACTCTCTTCCATTAAGTAATACTAATCTCCAATGTATGGAGCAGACAGCAAGGGTTCTGTAATAAAACCTTATCCTCTTTAGTGTATATATATTTATACAGTGTATACAGTGGGGCAAAAAAGTATTTAGTCAGCCACCAATTGTGCAAGTTCTCCCACTTAAAAAGATGGGAGAGGCCTGTAATTTTCATCATAGGTACACTTCAACTATGACGGACAAAATTAGAAAAGAAATTCCAGAATATCACACTGTAGGATTTTAAATGAATTTATTTGCAAATTATGGTGGAAAATAAGTATTTGGTCACCTACAAACGAGCAAGATTTCTGGCTCTCACAGACCTGTAACTTCTTCTTTAATGAGAGGCTCCTCTGTCCTCCACTCGTTACCTGTATTAATGGCACCTGTTTGAACTTATCAGTATAAAAGACACCTGTCCACAACCTCAAACAGTCACACTCCAACTCCACTATGGCCAGACCAAAGAGCTGTCAAAGGACACCAGAAACAAAATTGTAGACCTGCACCAGGCAGGGAAGACTGAATCTGCAATAGGTAAGCAGCTTGGTTTGAAGAAATCAACTGTGGGAGCAATTATTAGGAAATGGAAGACATACAAGACCACTGATAATCTGCCTCGATCTGGGGCTCCACGCAAGGTCTCACCCTGTGGGGTCAAAATGATCACAAGAACGGTGAGCAAAAATCCCAGAAAAACACGGGGGGACCTAGTGAAAGAACTGCAGAGAGCTGGGACCAAAGTTACAAAGCCTACCATCAGTAACACACTACGCCGCCAGGGACTGCAGTGACAGACGTGACAGACGTGTCCCCCTGCTTAAGCCAGTACATGTCCAGGCCCATCTGAAGTTTGCTAGAGAGCATTTGGATGATCCAGAAGAAGATTGGCAGAATGTCATTGACTCTGTCAATCACCATATTCTTATCGGCAGACTCTACAGCCTCGGTTTTTCGGATGACTGCCTTGCCTGGTTCACCAATTACTTTGCAGACAGAGTTCAGTGTGTCAAATCGGAGGGCATGCTGTCCGGTCCTCTGGCAGTCTCTATGGGGGTGCCACAGGGTTCAATTCTCGGGCCGACTCTTTTCTCTGTGTATATCAATGATGTTGCTCTTGCTGCAGGCGATTCCCTGATCCACCTCTACGCAGACGACACCATTCTATATACTTTCGGCCCGTCATTGGACACTGTGCTATCTAACCTCCAAACGAGCTTCAATGCCATACAGCACTCCTTACGTGGCCTCCAACTGCTCTTAAATGCGAGTAAAACCAAATGCATGCTTTTCAACCGATCGCTGCCTGCACCCGCATGCCCGACTAGCATCACCACCCTGGATGGTTCCGACCTTGAATATGTGGACATCTATAAGTACCTAGGTGTCTGGCTAGACTGCAAACTCTCCTTCCAGACCCACATCAAACATCTCCAATCGAAAATCAAATCAAGAGTCGGCTTTCTATTCCGCAACAAAGCCTCCTTCACTCACGCTGCCAAGCTTACCCTAGTTAAACTGACTATCCTACCGATCCTCGACTTCGGCGATGTCATCTACAAAATGGCTTCCAACACTCTACTCAGCAAACTGGATGCAGTCTATCACAGTGCCATCCGTTTTGTCACTAAAGCACCTTATACCACCCACCACTGCGACTTGTATGCTCTAGTCGGCTGGCCCTCACTACATATTCGTCGCCAGACCCACTGGCTCCAGGTCATCTACAAGTCCATGCTAGGTAAAGCTCCGCCTTATCTCAGTTCACTGGTCACGATGGCAACACCCATCCGTAGCACGCGCTCCAGCAGGTGTATCTCACTGATCATCCCTAAAGCCAACACATCATTTGGCCGCCTTTCGTTCCAGTACTCTGCTGCCTGTGACTGGAACGAATTGCAAAAATCGCTGAAGTTGGAGACTTTTATCTCCCTCACCAACTTCAAACATCAGCTATCCGAGCAGCTAACCGATCGCTGCAGCTGTATATAGTCTATAGGAAAATAGCCCACCCATTTTCACCTACCTCATTCCCATACTGTTTTTTATACTGTTTTTATTTATTTATTTTTCTGCTCTTTTGCACACCAATATCTCTACCTGTACATGACCTGATCATTTATCACTCCAGTGTTAATCTGCAAAACTGTATTATTCGCCTACCTCCTCATGCCTTTTGCACACATTGTATATAGACTGCCCATTTTTTTTCTACTGTGTTATTGACTTGTTAATTGTTTATTCCATGTGTAACTCTGTGTTGTCTGTTCACACTGCTATGCTTTTATCTTGGCCAGGTCGCAGTTGCAAATGAGAACTTGTTCTCAACTAGCCTACCTGGTTAAATAAAGGTGAAATAAAAAAAATAAAAAAATATGGTTAGATGAAACCAAAATATAACTTTTTGGTAAAAACTCAACTCGTCGTGTTTGGAGGACAAAGAATGCTGAGTAGCATCCAAAGAACACCATACCTGCCGGGAAGCATGGGGATGGAAACATCATCCTTTGGGGCTGTTTTTCTGCAAAGGTACCAGGATGACTGATCCGTGTAAAGGAAAGAATGAATGGGGCCATATATCGTGACATTTTGAGTGAAAACCTCCTTCCATCAGCAAGGGCATTGAAGATGAAACGTGGTTGGGTCTTTCAGCATGACAATGATCCCAAACACACCGCCCAGGCAAGGAAGGAGTGGCTTCGTAAGAAGCATTTCAAGGTCCTGGAGTGGCCTAGCCAGTCTCCAGATCTCAATCCCATAGAAAATCTTTGGAGGGACTTGAAAGTCCGTGTTGCCCAGCAACAGCCCCAAACATCACTGCTCTAGAGGAGATCTGCATGGAGGAATGGGCCAAAATACCAGCAACAGTGTGTCAAAACCTTGTGAAGACTTACAGTTTGACCTCTGGCATTGCCAACAAAGAGTATATAACAAAGTATTGAGATAAAATTTTGTTATTGACCAAATACTTATTTTCCACCATAATTTGCAAATAAATTCATAAAAAATCCTACAATGTGATTTTCTGGATTTTTTTTCTTCTCATTTTGTCTGTCATAGTTGAAGTGTACATATGATGACAATTTCTCTCTCATCGTTTTAAGGGGGAGAACTTGCACAACTGCTGACTAAATATTTTTTTTGCCCCATTGTATATATATATATATATATATATATTTAGTGAGAGAGAGAGAGAGAGAGAGAGAGAGAGAGCAGCACACTTGCTTTGGCAATGTTAACACATGTTTCCCATGTCAATAAAGCCCCTTGAATTTAATTGAGAGAGACAGAGAGACAGAGACAGAGAGACAGAGACAGACAGAGACAGACAGAGACAGACAGACAGACAGACAGACAGACAGACAGACAGACAGACAGACAGACAGACAGACAGACAGACAGACAGACAGACAGACAGACAGACAGACAGACAGACAGACAGACAGACAGACAGACAGACAGACAGACAGACAGACAGACAGACAGACAGACAGACAGACAGAGAGAGATACAGAGAGAGAAACAACAAGTGTGCGGTTAAAATTGACAAAAAACACACACATTTCTTCACACAGGGTCGTGGGGTTAGACAGGGATGCAGCTTAAGCCCCACCCTCTTCAACATATATATCAACGAATTGGTGCGGGCACTAGAAAAGTCTGCAGCACCCGGCCTCCCCCTGCTAGAATCCAAAGTCAAATGTCTGCTGTTTGCTGATGATCTGGTGATTCTGTCACCAACCAAGGAGGGCCTACAGCAGCACCTAGATCTTATGTACAGATTCTGTCAGACCTGGGCCCTGACAGTAAATCTCAGTAAGACCAAAATAATGGTGTTCCAAAAAAGGTCCAGTCACCAGGACCACAAATACAAATTCCATCTAGACACTGTTGCCCTAGAGCACACAAAAAACTATACATACCTTGGCCTAAACATCAGCGCCACAGGTAACTTCCACAAAGCTGTGAACGATCTGAGAGACAAGGCAAGAAGGGCATTCTATGCCATCAAAAGAAACATAAATTTCAACATACCAATTAGGATTTGGCTAAAAATACTTGAATCAGTCATAGAGCCCATTGCCCTTTATGGTTGTGAGGTCTGGGGTCCGCTCACCAACCAAGACTTCACAAAATGGGACAAACACCAAATTGAGACTCTGCACACAGAATTCTGCAAAAATATCCTCCGTGTACAACGTAAAACACCAAATAATGCATGCAGAGCAGAATTAGGCCGATACCCACTAATTATCAAAATCCAGAAAAGAGCCGTTAAATTCTACAACCACCTAAAAGGAAGAGATTCACAAACCTTCCATAACAAAGCCATCACCTACAGAGAGATGAACCTGGAGAAGAGTCCCCTAAGCAAGCTGGTCCTGGGGTTCTGTTCACAAACACAAACACACCCTACAGAGCCCCAGGACAACAGCACAATTAGACCCAACCAAATCATGAGAAAACAAAAAGATAATTACTTAACACATTGGAAAGAATTAACAAAAAAACAGAGCAAACTAGAATGCTATTTGGCCCTACACAGAGAGTACACAGCGGCAGAATACCTGTCCACTGTGACTGACCCAAAATTAAGGAAAGCTTTGACTATGTACAGACTCAGTGAGCATAGCCTTGCTATTGAGAAAGGCCGCCGTAGGCAGACATGGCTCTCAAGAGAAGACAGGCTATGTGCTCACTGCCCACAAAATGAGGTGGAAACTGAGCTGCACTTCCTAACCTCCTGCCCAATGTATGACCATATTAGAGAGACATATTTCCCCCAGATTACACAGATCCACAAAGAATTCGAAAACAAATCCAATTTTGAAAAACTCCCATATCTTTTGGGTGAAATTCCACAGTGTGCCATCACAGCAGCAAGATTTGTGACCTGTTGCCACGAGAAAAGGGCAACCAGTGAAGAACAAACACCATTGTAAATACAACCCATATTTATGCTTATTCATTTTATCTTGTGTCCTTTAACTATTTGTACATTGTATATATATATATAATATGACATTTGTAATGTCTTTACTGTTTTTAAACTTCTGTATGTGTAATGTTTACTGTTCATTTTAGTTGTTTTTCACTTTATATATTCACTTTGTATGTTGTCTACCTCACTTGCTTTGGCAATGTTAACACATGTTTCCCATGCCAATAAAGCCCTTGAATTGAATTGAATTGAGAGAGAGAGAGAGAGAAAGAGAGAGACAGAGAAAGAGACAGAGAGAGAGACAGACAGAGAAAGAGACAGACAGAGGGAGACACAGAGAGAGAGACAGAGACAGAGACAGAGACAGAGAGACAAAAGACTCATTCAGTAGAGTAACTATGGAATCAGGCCCTGCCAGTGAGCAGGTGTCTCATCTCGTCGTTAAGAAAACATAATTACTGAGGTTAATTTAGAGGTTTTAATCACCATGTCAAGGACTGGGAGATAATCTGATTTCTGTAGCTTCCTCCAGGACCCAGACGTCTGAGACAATGCTTGTGTCCCAAATGGCATCCTGTGCCCTATATCGTGCACAACTTTTGACCATAGGGCTCTGGTTAAAAGTAATGCACTTTAATACAAAACAGGGTGATATTTGGGATGCATGTTTCAGGTCACAATAACAAATATCCCCAAGACACGCTGAGGATAAACCCTGACGTTGATGTACCATTCTTATAAACCCTAATCTCGTTTTTTTTTCGTTTTTTTTCTACTAATTCATAATTTCATTAAAACGCTTCCTGCTTTCCAAGATAAGCCCTTTTTAGTTTCATTTGCAGATTGCATTATTATCTGTGTAATTATTCTCAGTGATTAGGGGAGGGTAGTGAATAGAATGTCTGCGTACTTCTAATGATTCGGTGACCGTTAATGACGGCCAGAACGCCCCTCCCTCGTTAACCCCTCACTCATTATCTCCCCTCCCTCGTTATAACCTCTCCCTCGTTATTCTTCCTCACTCGTTCTTCCCCTCGTTATCCCCCCCTCCCTCATTATCCTCCCTCCCTCGTTATACCCCTCCCTCTTTATATATCCTCTCCCTTGTTATCCTCCCTCGTTATCCTCCCTCGTTATACCCCCCCTCGTTATAGCCTCTCCCTTGTTATATCCTCTCCCTCGTTATTCCACCTCCCTCGTTATTACCCCTCCTTCGTTATCCCCCTCCCTCGTGTCCCCCCTCCTCATTATCACCCCTCCCTCGTTATCTTCCCTCCCTCGTTATCTCCCCTCCCCCGTTATCTCCTCTCCCTTGTTATACCCCTCCCTCGTTATCTCCCCTCCTTCGTTATACCCCTCCCTCGTTATCTCCCTTCCCTTGTTATACCCCTCCCTCGTTATAGCCTCTCCCTCATTATCTCCCCTCCCCCGTTATCTCCTCTCCCTCGTTATCTCCCCTCCTTCATTATCTCCCCTCCCTTGTTATATCCTCTCCCTAGTTATCTCCCCTCCCTCGTTGATAAACTCAGCTAGCATCCCAAATGGGTCTTTATTCACTATATAGTGTATTGCTTTTGACCAGAGCCTTGTGTGTTGCCTATGGACCCTGGCAGCAGCGCACTATACAAGGAATAGGGGCTCTTCCCATGGATGCCTTAGTTGGATCCGAAGCAGCATAATAAAATGGGTTACCTTTAAATAATACAAAATAGACACTGGGACATCCTATTCTTACCTGGCTGGTGCCCCCTCTCTCTCAGCATGGGATGATTCCCTCTCTCTCTCAGCATGGGATGATTCCTCCTCTCTCTCAGCATGGGATGATTCCTCCTCTCTCTCAGCATGGGATGATTCCTCCTCTCTCTCAGCATGGGATGATTCCTCCTCTCTCTCAGCATGGGATGATTCCCCCTCTCTCTCAGCATGGGATGATCCCCTCTCTATCTTAGCATGGGATGATTCCCCCTCTCTCTCAGCATAGGATGATTCAACCTCTCTCTCAGCATGGGATGATTCGACCTCTCTCTCAGCATGGGATGATTCCCCCTCTCTCTCAGCATGGGATGATCCCCTCTCTATCTTAGCATGGGATGATTCCCCCTCTCTCTCAGCATAGGATGATTCAACCTCTCTCTCAGCATGGGATGATTCAACCTCTCTCTCAGCATGGGATGATTCCCCCTCTCTCTCAGCATGGGATGATTCCCTCTCTCTCTCAGCATGGGATGATTCCTCCACTCTCTCAGCATGGGATGGTTCACTCTCTCTCTCAGCATGGGATGATACCCCCTCTCTCTCAGCATGGGATGATACCCCCTCTCTCTCAGCATGGGATGATTCCCCCTCTCTCTCAGCATGGGATGATTCCCCCTCTCTCTCAGCGTGGGATGATAATCCCTCTCTCTCAGCGTGGGATGGTTCCCTCTCTCTCTCAGCATGGGATGGTTCCCTCTCTCTCTCAGCATGGGATGGTTCCCTCTCTCTCAGCATGGGATGATACCCCCTCTCTCTCAGCATGGGATGATTCCCCTTCTCTCTCAGCATGGGATGATTCCCCCTCTCTCTCAGCATGGGATGGTTCCCTCTCTCTCTCAGCATGGGATGATCCACCCTCTCTCTCAGCATGGGATGATTCCTCCACTCTCTCAGCATGGGATGGTTCCCTCTCTCTCTCAGCATGGGATGATTCCTCCACTCTCTCAGCATGGGATGGTTCACTCTCTCTCTCAGCATGGGATGATACCCCCTCTCTCTCAGCATGGGATGGTTCCCTCTCTCTCTCAGCATGGGATGGATCCCTCTCTCTCTCAGCATGGGATGGTTCCCTCTCTCTCTCTCTGCATGGGATGGTTCCCTCTCTCTCAGCATGGGATGGTTCCCTCTCTCTCTCAGCATGGGATGGTTCCCTCTCTCTCTCAGCATGGGATGATCCCCCTCTCTCTCAGCATGGGATGGTTCAACCTCTATCTCAGCATGGATAGTCTGAGCACTGGGACATTTCACTTGTTCTGCGTCTCATATAGCATAATGTTCCCTATATAGTGCATTACTGAGCAGAGCCTCTCGTCTAAAGTAATGAACAGCGTACAATTTGAGATGGAGACATTTTCATTAAAAGCTGTGGAGAGAGAGAGAGTCATTCCCTACAGACCTGTGGAGAGAGAGAGTCGTTCCCTACAAAGCTGTGGAGAGAGAGAGAGAGTCATTCCCCACAAAGCTGTGGAGAGAGAGAATCATTCCCCACAAAGCTGTGGAGAGAGAGAGAGAGTCATTCCCTACAGAGCTGTGGAGAGAGAGAGAGTCATTCCCTACAGAGCTGTGGAGAGAGAGAGAGAGTCATTCCCTACAAAGGTGTGGAGAGAGAGATAGTCATTCCCTACAGAGCTGTGGAGAGAGAGAGAGAGATATATTCCCTACAGAGCTGTGGAGAGAGAGAGATATATTCCCTACAGAGCTGTGGAGAGAGAGAGAGAGAGAGAGAGAGAGAGAGAGATATTCCCTACAGAGCTGTGGAGAGAGAGAGAGAGAGAGAGAGAGAGAGACATATATATTCCCTACAGAGCTGTGGAGAGAGAGAGAGAGACATATATATTCCCTACAGAGCTGTGGAGAGAGAGAGAGACATATATATTCCCTACAGAGCTGTGGAGAGAGAGAGAGAGAGAGAGAGAGAGAGAGAGAGAGTCATTCCCTACAGAGCTGTGGAGAGGAGAGAGAGAGAGAGAGAGAGAGTCATTCCCTACAGAGCTGTGGAGAGAGAGAGAGAGAGAGACAGAGAGAGAGAGAGAGAGAGAGAGAGAGACTCATTCCCTACAGAGCTGTGGAGAGAGAGAGAGAGAGTCATTCCCTACAGAGCTGTGGAGAGAGAGAGAGAGAGTCATTCCCCACAAAGCTGTGGAGAGAGAGAATCATTCCCCACAAAGCTGTGGAGAGAGAGAGAGAGTCATTCCCTACAGAGCTGTGGAGAGAGAGAGAGTCATTCCCTACAGAGCTGTGGAGAGAGAGAGAGAGTCATTCCCTACAAAGGTGTGGAGAGAGAGATAGTCATTCCCTACAGAGCTGTGGAGAGAGAGAGAGTCATTCCCTACAGAGCTGTGGAGAGAGAGAGAGAGTCATTCCCTACAAAGCTGTGGAGAGAGAGAGAGAGTCATTCCCTACAAAGCTGTGGAGAGAGAGAGAGTCATTCCCTACAGAGCTTTGGAGAGAGAGAGATTCCCTACAGAGCTGTGGAGAGAGAGAGAGTCATTCCCTACAAAGCTGTGGAGAGAGAGAGAGAGAGAGAGAGAGAGAGAGAGAGAGAGAGAGAGAGAGAGAGAGAGAGAGAGAGAGAGAGAGAGAGAGAGAGAGAGAGAGAGAGAGAGAGAGAGAGAGAGAGATATTCCCTACAGAGCTGTGGAGAGAGAGAGAGAGATATATTCCCTACAGAGCTGTGGAGAGAGAGAGATATATTCCCTACAGAGCTGTGGAGAGAGAGAGAGAGAGAGATATATTCCCTACAGAGCTGTGGAGAGAGAGAGAGAGACATATATATTCCCTACAGAGCTGTGGAGAGAGAGAGAGAGAGAGAGAGAGATATATTCCCTACAGAGCTGTGGAGAGAGAGAGAGAGACATATATATTCCCTACAGAGCTGTGGAGAGAGAGAGAGAGAGAGAGAGAGAGAGAGAGAGAGAGTCATTCCCTACAGAGCTGTGGAGAGAGAGAGAGAGAGAGAGAGAGAGAGAGAGAGAGAGAGAGAGAGAGAGTCATTCCCTACAGAGCTGTGGAGAGAGAGAGAGAGAGAGAGAGAGAGAGACTCATTCCCTACAGAGCTGTGGAGAGAGAGAGAGAGTCATTCCCTACAGAGCTGTGGAGAGAGAGAGAGAGAGTCATTCCCTACAGAGCTGTGGAGAGAGAGAGAGAGAGAGTCATTCCCTACAGAGCTGTGGAGAGAGAGAGTCATTCCCTACAGAGCTGTGGAGAGAGAGAGAGTCATTCCCTACAGAGCTGTGGAGAGAGAGAGAGTCATTCCCTACAGAGCTGTGGAGAGAGAGAGAGTCATTCCCTACAGAGCTGGAGAGAGAGAGAGAGAGAGAGAGTCATTCCCTACAGAGCTGTGGAGAGAGAGAGAGAGTCATTCTCTACAGAGCTGTGGAGAGAGAGAGTCATTCCCTACAAAGCTATGGAGAGAGAGAGAGAGAGAGAGAGAGAGAGAGAGAGTCATTCCCTACAGAGCTTTGGAGAGAGAGAGAGAGAGAGTCATTCCCTACAGATCTGTGGAGAGAGAGAGAGTCATTCCCTACAGAGCTGTGGAGAGAGAGAGAGAGAGTCATTCCCTACAGAGCTGTGGAGAGGGAGAGAGTCATTCCCTACAGACCTGTGGAGAGAGAGAGTCATTCCCTACAGAGCTGTGGAGAGAGAGAGAGAGTCATTCCCTACAAAGGTGTGGAGAAAGAGAGAGAGAGAGAGAGAGAGAGAGAGAGAGAGAGAGAGAGAGAGAGAGAGAGAGAGAGAGAGAGAGAGAGTCATTCCCTACAGAGCTGTGGAGAGAGAGAGAGTCATTCCCTACAAAGCTGTGGAGAGAGAGAGACATATATATTCCCTACAGAGCTGTGGAGAGAGAGAGAGAGACATATATATTCCCTACAGAGCTGTGGAGAGAGAGAGAGAGATAGTCATTCCCTACAGAGCTGTGGAGAGAGAGAGAGAGAGTCATTCCCTACAGAGCTGTGGAGAGAGAGAGAGAGAGAGTCATTCCCTACAGAGCTGTGGAGAGAGAGAGAGACTCATTCCCTACAGAGCTGTGGAGAGAGAGAGAGAGTCATTCCCTACAGAGCTGTGAGAGAGAGAGAGAGAGAGAGAGAGAGAGAGAGAGAGAGAGAGAGAGAGAGAGAGAGAGAGAGAGAGAGAGAGAGAGAGAGAGTCATTCCCTACAGAGCTGTGGAGAGAGAGAGAGAGAGAGTCATTCCTTACAGAGCTGTTTGAGAGAGAGAGAGAGTCATTCCCTACAGAGCTGTGGAGAGAGAGAGAGAGAGAGAGAGAGAGAGAGAGAGAGAGAGAGAGTCATTCCCTACAGAGCTTTGGAGAGAGAGAGAGAGTCATTCCCTACAGAGCTGTGGAGAGAGAGAGAGAGAGAGAGAGAGAGAGAGAGAGAGAGAGAGAGAGAGAGAGAGAGAGAGAGAGAGAGAGAGAGAGAGAGAGAGAGAGAGAGTCATTCCCTACAGATCTGTGGAGAGAGAGAGAGTCATTCCCTACAGAGCTGTGGAGAGAGAGAGAGAGTCATTCCCTACAGAGCTGTGGAGAGAGAGAGAGAGAGAGTCATTCCCTACAGAGCTGTGGAGAGAGAGAGAGAGAGAGAGTCATTCCCTACAGAGCTGTGGAGAGAGAGAGAGTCATTCTCTACAGAGCTGTGGAGAGAGAGAGTCATTCCCTACAAAGCTATGGAGAGAGAGAGAGAGAGAGAGAGAGAGAGAGAGAGAGAGAGAGAGAGAGAGTCATTCCCTACAGAGCTTTGGAGAGAGAGAGAGAGTCATTCCCTACAGAGCTGTGGAGAGAGAGAGAGAGAGAGAGAGAGAGAGAGAGAGAGAGAGAGAGAGAGAGAGAGAGAGAGAGAGAGAGAGAGAGAGAGAGAGAGAGAGAGTCATTCCCTACAGATCTGTGGAGAGAGAGAGAGTCATTCCCTACAGAGCTGTGGAGAGAGAGAGAGAGTCATTCCCTACAGAGCTGTGGAGAGGGAGAGAGTCATTCCCTACAGAGCTGTGGAGAGAGAGAGTCATTCCCTACAGAGCTGTGGAGAGAGAGAGAGTCATTCCCTACAAAGCTGTGGAGAGGGAGAGTCATTCCCTACAGAGCTGTGGAGAGAGAGAGAGTCATTCCCTACAGAGCTGTGAGAGAGAGAGAGAGAGAGAGAGAGAGTCATTCCCTACAGAGCTGTGGAGAGAGAGAGAGAGAGAGAGAGAGAGAGAGAGAGAGAGAGAGAGAGAGAGAGAGAGAGAGAGAGAGAGAGAGAGAGAGAGAGAGAGAGAGAGTCATTCCCTACAAAGCTGTGGAGAGAGAGAGAGAGAGAGAGAGAGAGAGAGAGAGAGAGAGAGAGAGAGAGAGAGAGAGTCATTCCCTACAGAGCTGTGGAGAGAGAGAGAGAGAGAGAGAGTCATTCCCTACAAAGCTGTGGAGAGAGAGAGTCATTCCCTACAGAGCTGTGGAGAGAGAGAGAGTCATTCCCTACAGAGCTGTGGAGAGAGAGAGAGTCATTCCCTACAGAGCTGTGGAGAGAGAGAGAGTCATTCCCTACAGAGCTGTGGAGAGAGAGAGAGAGAGAGAGAGAGAGAGAGAGAGAGAGAGAGAGAGAGAGAGAGAGTCATTCCCTACAGAGCTGTGGAGAGAGAGAGAGTCATTCTCTACAGAGCTGTGGAGAGAGAGAGTCATTCCCTACAAAGCTATGGAGAGAGAGAGAGAGAGAGAGTCATTCCCTACAGAGCTTTGGAGAGAGAGAGAGTCATTCCCTACAGAGCTGTGGAGAGAGAGAGAGAGAGAGAGAGAGAGAGAGAGAGAGTCATTCCCTACAGATCTGTGGAGAGAGAGAGAGTCATTCCCTACAGAGCTGTGGAGAGAGAGAGAGAGAGAGTCATTCCCTACAGAGCTGTGGAGAGGGAGAGAGTCATTCCCTACAGAGCTGTGGAGAGAGAGAGTCATTCCCTACAGAGCTGTGGAGAGAGAGAGAGAGTCATTCCCTACAAAGGTGTGGAGAAAGAGAGAGAGAGAGAGAGAGAGAGAGAGAGAGAGAGAGAGAGAGAGAGAGAGAGAGAGAGAGAGAGAGAGAGAGAGAGAGTCAGTCCCTACAGATCTGTGGAGAGAGAGAGAGTCATTCCCTACAGAGCTGTGGAGAGAGAGA
>NC_060185.1:96427279-96447279 GCF_021184085.1 Oncorhynchus gorbuscha | reverse complement strand
ATACACGGAATAATAATAATAATCTATCTAGAAATAGACCATCTCTGTAAAAACATGACCACTAAATCTACTGACATTAAATATTATTATAGTCCATTTTATTTTTTATTTATTTTTTATTTCACCTTTTAACCAGGTAGGCTAGTTGAGAACAAGTTCTCATTTACAACTGCGACCTGGCCAAGATAATGCATAGCAGTGTGAACAGACAACACAGAGTTACACATGGAGTAAACAATTAACAAGTCAATTACACAGTAGAAAAAAAGGGGGGGAGTCAATATACATTGTGTGCAAAAGGCATGAGGAGGTAGGCGAATAATTACAATTTTGCAGATTAACACTGGAAGGATAAATGATCAGATGGTCATGTACAGGTAGAGATATTGGTGTGCAGAAGAGCAGAAAAGTAAATAAATATAAACCGTATGGGGATGAGGTAGGTGAAGATGGGTGGGCTATTTACCAATAGATTATGTACAGCTGCAGCGATCGGTTAGCTGCTCAGCTAGCTGATGTTTGAAGTTGGTGAGGGAGATAAAAGTCTCCAACTTCAGTGATTTTTGCAATTCGTTCCAGTCACAGGCATCAGAGAACTGGAATGAAAGGCGGCCAAATGAGGTGTTGGCTTTAGGGATGATCAGTGAGATACACCTGCTGGAGCGCGTGCTACGGGTGGGTGTTGCCATCGTGACCAGTGAACTGAGATAAGGCGGAGCTTTACCTAGCATGGACTTGTAGATGACCTGGAGCCAGTGGGTCTGGCGAAGAATATGTAGCGAGGGCCAGCCGACTAGAGCATACAGGTCGCAGTGGTGGGTGGTATAAGGTGCTTTAGTAACAAAACGCATGGCACTGTGATAAACTGCATCCAGTTTGCTGAGTAGAGTATTGGAAGTCATTTTGTAGATGACATCGCCGAAGTCGAGGATCGGTAGGATAGTCAGTTTTACTAGGGTAAGTTTGGCGGTGTGAGTGAAGGAGGCTTTGTTGCGGAATAGAAAGCTGACTCTAGATTTGATTTTAGATTGGAGATTTTGATATGAGTCTGGAAGGAGAGTTTACAGTCTAGCCAGACACCGAGGTACTTATAGATGCCCACATATTCTAGGTCGGAACCATCCAGGGTGGTGATGCTAGTCGGGCGTGCGGGTGCAGGCAGCGAACGGTTGAAAAGCATGCATTTGGCTTTACTAGCGTTTAAGAGCAGTTGGAGGCCACGGAAGGAGTGTTGTAAGGCATTGAAGCTCGTTTGGAGGTTAGATAGCACAGTGTCCAAGGACGGGCCGGAAGTATACAGAATGGTGTCGTCTGCGTAGAGGTGGATCAGGGAATTGCCCGCAGCAAGAGCAACATCATTGATATATACAGAGAAAAGAGTCAGCCCGAGAATTGAACCCTGTGGCACCCCCATAGAGACTGCCAGAGGACCGGACAGCATGCCCTCCGATTTGACACACTGAACTCTGTCTGCAAAGTAGTTGGTGAACCAGGCAAGGCAGTCATCAGAAAAACCGAGGCTACTGAGTCTGACGATAAGAATGAGAATGGATTCTTAAGAATAAGAATGTCTCCCCCTTTGAAGAGGGGGATGACTGCGGCAGCTTTCCAACCCTTGGGGATGTCAGACGATATGAAAGAGAGGTTGAACAGGCTGGTAATAGGGGTTGCGACAATGGCGGCGGGTGGTTTCAGAAATAGGGGGTCCAGATTGTCAAGACCGCTTGATTTGTACGGGTCCAGGTTTTGCAGCTCTTTCAGAACAGCTGCTATCTGGATTTGGGTAAAGGAGAACCTGGAGAGGCTTGGGCGAGTAGCTGCGGGGGCGGGGGGGGGGGGGGCTGTTGGCCGAGGTTGGAGTAGCCAGGAGGAAGGCATGATGGCAAGCCGTTGAGAAATGCTTGTTTAAGTTTTCGATAATCATGGATTTCACCATGTTACCTAGCCTCAGTGCAGTGGGCAGCTGGGAGGAGGTGCTCTTGTTCTCCATGGACTTCACGGTGTCCCAGAACGTTTTGGAGTTAGAGCTACAGGATGCAAATTTCTGCCTGAAGAAGCTGGCCTTTGCTTTCCTGACTGACTGCGTGTATTGGTTCCTGACTTCCATGAACAGTTGCATATCGCGGGGACTATTCGATGTCACTGCAGTCCGCCACAGGATGTTTTTGTGCTGGTCGAGGGCAGTCAGGTCTGGAGTGAACCATGGGCTATATCTGTTCTTAGTTCTGCATTTTTTGAATGGAGCATGCTTATCTAAAATGGTGAGGAAGTTACTTTTAAAGAATGACCAGGCATCCTCAACTGACGGGATGAGGTCAATATCCTTCCAGGATGCCCGGGCCAGGTCGATTAGAAAGGCCTGCTCACAGAAGTGTTTTAGGGAGCGTTTGACAGTGATGAGGGGTGGTCGTTTGACTGCAGCACCGTAGCGGATACAGGCAATGAGGATCCTGGTTGAAGACAGCGGAGGTGTATTTGGAGGGCCAGTTGGTCAGGATGACGTCTATGAGGGTGCCCTTGTTTACAGATTTAGCGTTGTACCTGGTGGGTTCCTTGATGATTTGTGTGAGATTGAGAGCATCTAGCTTAGATTGTAGGACTGCCGGGGTGTTAAGCATATCCCAGTTAAGGTCACCTAACAGAACAAACTCTGAAGCTAGATGGGGGGCAAACAATTCACAAATGGTGTCCAGGGCACAGCTGGGAGCTGAGGGGGGTCGGTAGCAGGCGGCAACTGTGAGAGACTTATTTCTGGAGAGAGTCATTTTTAAAATTGGACCTGGAAAGTATGACATTAATTTGCAGGCTATCTCTGCAGTAGACTGCAACTCCTCCCCCTTTGGCAGTTCTATCTTGATGGAAAATGTTATAGTTGGGTATGGAAATCTCAGAATTTTTGTTGGCCTTCCTGAGCCAGGATTCAGACACGGCAAGGACATCAGGGTTAGCAGAGTGTGCTAAAGCACACTGAACCAGCCGACCTGTCCTGCTGCTGGACCAGCCGACCTGCCGACCTGTCCTGCTGCTGGACCAGTCGACCTGTCCTTCTGCTGAACCAGCCGACCTGTCCTGCTGCTGGACCAGCCGACCTGTCCTTCTGCTGAACCAGCCGACCTGTCCTGCTGCTGGACCAGCCGACCTGTCCTTCTGCTGAACCAGCCGACCTGTCCTGCTGCTGAACCAGCTGACCTGTCCTGCTGCTGAACCAGCCGACCTGTCCTGCTGCTGAACCAGCCGACCTGTCCTGCTGCTGAACCAGCCGACCTGTCCTGCTGCTGAACCAGCCGACCTGTCCTGCTGCTGGACCAGCCGACCTGTCCTGCTGCTGAACCAGCCGACCTGTCCTGCTGCTGAACCAGCCGACCTGTCCTGCTGCTGGACCAGCCGACCTGTCCTTCTGCTGAACCAGCCGACCTGTCCTGCTGCTGAACCAGCCGACCTGTCCTGCTGCTGAACCAGCCGACCTGTCCTGCTGCTGGACCAGCCGACCTGTCCTGCTGCTGAACCAGCCGACCTGTCCTGCTGCTGAACCAGCCGACCTGTCCTGCTGCTGGACCAGCCGACCTGTCCTGCTGCTGAACCAGCCGACCTGTCCTGCTGCTGAACCAGCCGACCTGTCCTGCTGCTGAACCAGCCGACCTGTCCTGCTGCTGAACCAGCCGACCTGTCCTGCTGCTGAACCAGCCGACCTGTCCTGCTGCTGAACCAGCCGACCTGTCCTGCTGCTGGACCAGCCGACCTGTCCTGCTGCTGAACCAGCCGACCTGTCCTGCTGCTGAACCAGCCGACCTGGCCATGGCAGTAATGAGTGATTTTATTGGAGGTGCTGAAGAGTTGGATTTGGCGCATGCGCACTTGGTGAAAAACAATAATTTTGTAGCCACAGCGGGTTGTGAGGACGGCCTAGTACATCGCCGGAGCCAAGCTTCCTGCCATCCAGAACCTCTAAATCAGGCGGTGTGGTACGAAGGCACGGGAAAATCATTAAAGACACCAACCAGCCAAACCATAAAAAATTCTCCCTGCTTCTTGGTGGCAGGCGGTACCGGTGCATCAAAACTGACACCAACAGGCTCTGGAACAGTTTCTATCCTCAATCAGTAAGACAGATAAATTGCTAACGAAATAATTAGCCGGACCAAGTTTACCTTGAATCATTACTGACCTTATATTTCAGAATTTTGTATTGTCTCGATGCACACTGACTGGGCCCAACACACTGACTGGGCCCAACACACTGACTGGGCCCTACACACTGACAGGACCCTACACACTGACTGGGCCCTACACACTGACTGGGCCCTACACACTGACTGGGCCCTACACACTGACTGGGCCCTACACACTGACTGGGCCCTACACACTGACAGGACCCTAAACCATCACAGGGCCCTACACACTCACAGCTACTGTCACTCCAACACACACACGCGCGCGTGCACACAGCACACAACACACACACACACACACACACACACACACACACACACACACACACACACACACACACACACACACACACACACACACACACACACACACACACACACACACACACACACACACACACACACAGGCTGCTGCTACCCTCTTTATCCTGATGTATATTCACCTGACTCCCGAGTGGCACAGCGTTCTGAGGTACAGCATCTCAGTACAAGAGGCGTCTCTACAGTCCCTGGTTTGAATCCAGGCTGTATCACATCTGGCTGTGATTGAGAGTTCCACAGGGCGGCGCACAATTGGCTCAGCGTCGTCCGGGGTTTGGCCGGGATAGGCTGTCATTGTAAATAAGAATTTGTTAATAACTGACTTGCCTTGTTAAATAAAGGTTCATAAAAAAAAATAACCCCATAAATATCTACCTCCATCACTCCAGTATCCCTGCCCCCTTTCCCCTATACATATCTACCTCCATCACTCCAGTATCCCTGTCTCCTTCTCCCTATACATATCTACCTCCATCACTCCAGTATCCCTGTCTCCTTCTCCCTATACATATCTACCTCCATCATTCCAGTATCCCTGTCTCCTTCCCCCTATAAATATCTACCTCCATCACTCCAGTATCCCTGCACATGTGAAACTGACCCTGTATCTAGTCACCTTAGCCCTAGAAATATCTACCTCTATCACTCCAGTATCCCTGTCTCCTTGCCCCTAGAAATATCTACCTCCATCACTCCAGTATCCCTGTCTCCTTCTCCCTATACATATCTACCTCCATCACTCCAGTATCCCTGTCTCCTTGCCCCTAGAAATATCTACCTCCATCACCCCAGTATCCCTACACATTGTTAATATGGTACTGAACTGACCCTGTATATAGTATGGTATTAACTGACCCTGCATATAGTATGGTATTAACTGACCCTGTATATAGTATGGTATTAACTGACCCTGTATATAGTATGGTATTAACTGACCCTGTATATAGTATGGTATTAACTGACCCTGTATATAGTATGGTATTAACTGACCCTGTATATATTATGGTATTAACTGACCCTGTATATAGTATGGTATTAACTGACCCTGTATATATTATGGTATTAACTGACCCTGTATATAGTATGGTATTAACTGACCCTGTATATATTATGGTATTAACTGACCCTGTATATAGTATGGTATTAACTGACCCTGTATATAGTATGGTATTAACTGACCCTGTATATAGTATGGTATTAACTGACCCTGTATATAGTATGGTATTAACTGACCCTGTATATATTATGGTATTAACTGACCCTGTATATATTATGGTATTAACTGACCCTGTATATATTATAGTATTAACTGACCCTGTATATATTATGGTATTAACTGACCCTGTATATAGTATGGTATTAACTGACCCTGTATATAGTATGGTATTAACTGACCCTGTATATAGTATGGTATTAGCTGACCCTGTATATAGTATGGTATTAACTGACCCTGTATATAGTATGGTATTAACTGACCCTGTATATATTATGGTATTAACTGACCCTGTATATAGTATGGTATTAACTGACCCTGTATATATTATAGTATTAACTGACCTGTATATAGTATGGTATTAACTGACCCTGTATATAGTATGGTATTAACTGACCCTGTATATATTATGGTATTAACTGACCCTGTATATAGTATGGTATTAACTGACCCTGTATATAGTATGGTATTAACTGACCCTGTATATAGTATGGTATTAACTGACCCAGTATATAGTATGGTATTAACTGACCCTGTATATAGTATGGTATTAACTGACCCTGTATATAGTATGGTATTAACTGACCCTGTATATAGTATGGTATTAACTGACCCTGTATATAGTATGGTATTAACTGACCCTGTATATAGTATGGTATTAACTGACCCTGTATATATTATGGTATTAACTGACCCTGTATATAGTAAGGTATTAACTGACCCTGTATATAGTATGGTATTAACTGACCCTGTATATAGTATGGTATTAACTGACCCTGTATATAGTATGGTATTAACTGACCCTGTATATAGTATGGTATTAACTGACCCTGTATATAGTATGGTATTAACTGACCCTGTATATAGTATGGTATTAACTGACCCTGTATATAGTATGGTATTAACTGACCCTGTATATAGTATGGTATTAACTGACCCTGTATATAGTATGGTATTAACTGACCCTGTATATATTATGGTATTAACTGACCCTGTATATATTATGGTATTAACTGACCCTGTATATATTATGGTATTAACTGACCCTGTATATAGTATGGTATTAACTGACCCTGCATATAGTATGGTATTAACTGACCCTGTATATAGTATGGTATTAACTGACCCTGCATATAGTATGGTATTAACTGACCCTGTATATAGTATGGTATTAACTGACCCTGTATATAGTATGGTATTAACTGACCCTGTATATAGTATGGTATTAACTGACCCTGCATATAGTATGGTATTAACTGACCCTGTATATATTATGGTATTAACTGACCCTGTATATAGTATGGTATTAACTGACCCTGTATATAGTATGGTATTAACTGACCCTGTATATAGTATGGTATTAACTGACCCTGTATATAGTATGGTATTAACTGACCCTGTATATAGTATGGTATTAACTGACCCTGTATATAGTATGGTATTAACTGACCCTGTATATAGTATGGTATTAGCTGACCCTGTATATAGTATGGTATTAACTGACCCTGTATATAGTATGGTATTAACTGACCCTGTATATAGTATGGTATTAACTGACCCTGTATATAGTATGGTATTAACTGACCCTGTATATATTATGGTATTAACTGACCCTGTATATAGTATGGTATTAACTGACCCTGTATATATTATGGTATTAACTGACCCTGTATATAGTATGGTATTAACTGACCCTGTATATATTATGGTATTAACTGACCCTGTATATAGTATGGTATTAACTGACCCTGTATATAGTATGGTATTAACTGACCCTGTATATAGTATGGTATTAACTGACCCTGTATATAGTATGGTATTAACTGACCCTGTATATATTATGGTATTAACTGACCCTGTATATATTATGGTATTAACTGACCCTGTATATATTATAGTATTAACTGACCCTGTATATATTATGGTATTAACTGACCCTGTATATAGTATGGTATTAACTGACCCTGTATATAGTATGGTATTAACTGACCCTGTATATAGTATGGTTTTAGCTGACCCTGTATATAGTATGGTATTAACTGACCCTGTATATAGTATGGTATTAACTGACCCTGTATATATTATGGTATTAACTGACCCTGTATATAGTATGGTATTAACTGACCCTGTATATATTATAGTATTAACTGACCCTGTATATAGTATGGTATTAACTGACCCTGTATATAGTATGGTATTAACTGACCCTGTATATATTATGGTATTAACTGACCCTGTATATAGTATGGTATTAACTGACCCTGTATATAGTATGGTATTAACTGACCCTGTATATAGTATGGTATTAACTGACCCTGTATATAGTATGGTATTAACTGACCCTGTATATAGTATGGTATTAACTGACCCTGTATATAGTATGGTATTAACTGACCCTGTATATAGTATGGTATTAACTGACCCTGTATATAGTATGGTATTAACTGACCCTGTATATAGTATGGTATTAACTGACCCTGCATATAGTATGGTATTAACGGACCCTGTATATAGTATGGTATTAACGGACCCTGTATATAGTATGGTATTAACTGACCCTGTATATAGTATGGTATTAACTGACCCTGTATATAGTATGGTATTAACTGACCCTGTATATAGTATGGTATTAACTGACCCTGTATATAGTATGGTATTAACGGACCCTGTATATAGTATGGTATTAACTGACCCTGTATATAGTATGGTATTAACTGACCCTGTATATAGTATGGTATTAACTGACCCTGTATATAGTATGGTATTAACTGACCCTGTATATAGTATGGTATTAACTGACCCTGTATATAGTATGGTATTAACTGACCCTGTATATAGTATGGTATTAACTGACCCTGTATATAGTATGGTATTAACTGACCCTGTATATAGTATGGTATTAACTGACCCTGTATATAGTATGGTATTAACTGACCCTGTATATAGTATGGTATTAACTGACCCTGTATATAGTATGGTATTAACTGACCCTGTATATATTATGGTATTAACTGACCCTGTATATATTATGGTATTAACTGACCCTGTATATATTATGGTATTAACTGACCCTGTATATAGTATGGTATTAACTGACCCTGCATATAGTATGGTATTAACTGACCCTGTATATAGTATGGTATTAACTGACCCTGCATATAGTATGGTATTAACTGACCCTGTATATAGTATGGTATTAACTGACCCTGTATATAGTATGGTATTAACTGACCCTGTATATAGTATGGTATTAACTGACCCTGCATATAGTATGGTATTAACTGACCCTGTATATATTATGGTATTAACTGACCCTGTATATAGTATGGTATTAACTGACCCTGTATATAGTATGGTATTAACTGACCCTGTATATAGTATGGTATTAACTGACCCTGTATATAGTATGGTATTAACTGACCCTGTATATAGTATGGTATTAACTGACCCTGTATATAGTATGGTATTAACTGACCCTGTATATAGTATGGTATTAGCTGACCCTGTATATAGTATGGTATTAACTGACCCTGTATATAGTATGGTATTAACTGACCCTGTATATAGTATGGTATTAACTGACCCTGTATATAGTATGGTATTAACTGACCCTGTATATATTATGGTATTAACTGACCCTGTATATAGTATGGTATTAACTGACCCTGTATATATTATGGTATTAACTGACCCTGTATATAGTATGGTATTAACTGACCCTGTATATATTATGGTATTAACTGACCCTGTATATAGTATGGTATTAACTGACCCTGTATATAGTATGGTATTAACTGACCCTGTATATAGTATGGTATTAACTGACCCTGTATATAGTATGGTATTAACTGACCCTGTATATATTATGGTATTAACTGACCCTGTATATATTATGGTATTAACTGACCCTGTATATATTATAGTATTAACTGACCCTGTATATATTATGGTATTAACTGACCCTGTATATAGTATGGTATTAACTGACCCTGTATATAGTATGGTATTAACTGACCCTGTATATAGTATGGTTTTAGCTGACCCTGTATATAGTATGGTATTAACTGACCCTGTATATAGTATGGTATTAACTGACCCTGTATATATTATGGTATTAACTGACCCTGTATATAGTATGGTATTAACTGACCCTGTATATATTATAGTATTAACTGACCCTGTATATAGTATGGTATTAACTGACCCTGTATATAGTATGGTATTAACTGACCCTGTATATATTATGGTATTAACTGACCCTGTATATAGTATGGTATTAACTGACCCTGTATATAGTATGGTATTAACTGACCCTGTATATAGTATGGTATTAACTGACCCTGTATATAGTATGGTATTAACTGACCCTGTATATAGTATGGTATTAACTGACCCTGTATATAGTATGGTATTAACTGACCCTGTATATAGTATGGTATTAACTGACCCTGTATATAGTATGGTATTAACTGACCCTGTATATAGTATGGTATTAACTGACCCTGCATATAGTATGGTATTAACGGACCCTGTATATAGTATGGTATTAACTGACCCTGTATATAGTATGGTATTAACTGACCCTGTATATAGTATGGTATTAACTGACCCTGTATATAGTATGGTATTAACTGACCCTGTATATAGTATGGTATTAACTGACCCTGTATATAGTATGGTATTAACGGACCCTATATATAGTATGGTATTAACTGACCCTGTATATAGTATGGTATTAACTGACCCTGTATATAGTATGGTATTAACTGACCCTGTATATAGTATGGTATTAACTGACCCTGTATATAGTATGGTATTAACTGACCCTGTATATAGTATGGTATTAACTGACCCTGTATATAGTATGGTATTAACTGACCCTGTATATAGTATGGTATTAACTGACCCTGTATATAGTATGGTATTAACTGACCCTGTATATAGTATGGTATTAACTGACCCTGTATATAGTATGGTATTAACTGACCCTGTATATAATATGGTTACTTCCTTATTGTGCTCTTCGCATTTCTTCTTACATCTCCTGTGTTTATTGTAGTGATACATTGTTATTGATTATTGCATGGTTGGGTTGTGAGTTAGACAGAAAGGTATTTCACTGTACTGGCACATATGACATAACTGGAAACTTGAATCTTGACATTATTAAGCTTGAAAAGCTGCTCGAATGGCAAATTGAGTCGTTGCTCCCTGGAAACTGCGTCACCTCTGTAAACCCAGATTCTGGTTCGCTCTTTCTTCGGTTCTCACACACCACAATACGTAGACTAGAGTCCACGAAGAAATAACAAACCGCAATACAATCTAAAAGTAGTGTAGGTTAACCACTAAACACAGACAACAACATGGAGACAGTAACTGTTTTTAGACGGAACCTGAAACCACAATCAGAAAACATCACGTGTCGTGGTGTAGACTAAAACTAGATGTTGCTTTAGAAGCATACTGTGTAATCTGATGAGCCGTTACTGTCACGCCTTGGTCATTGTATTTTGTGTTTTTGTTATATGTTTGGGTAGGCCAGGGTGTGACATGGGTTTATATGTTGTGTTTCGTATTGGGGTTTGTAATATTTGGGATCGCGGCTGATTAGGGTTGTTGTTAGGCTTGGCTGCCTGAGGCGATTCTCAATTGGAGTCAGGTGCTTATCGTTGTCTCTGATTGGGAACCGTATTTAGGCAGCCTGAGTTTCGCTTTGTATTTTGTGGGTGTTTGTTCCTGTCTCTGTGTTGTAGTCACCAGATAGGCTGTAATTGTCATGTTTTGTCATTTATTATCTTGTCTTGTCCCTGTGCTTCCCATTCTATTCGTTTCCCTCTGCTGGTCTTATTAGGTTCTTTCCCTCTTTCTATCCCTCTCTCTCCCCCTCCCTCTCTCACTCTCTCGCTCTCTCTTCTCTCTATCGTTCCGTTCCTGCTCCCAGCTGTTCCTATTCCCCTAATCAATCATTTAGTCTTCCCACACCTGTTCCCGATCCTTTCCCCTGATTAGAGTCCCTATTTCTTCCTTTGTGTTCCGTTCCTGTCCTGTCGGTTCCTTGTCTAGAATTCACCGTGCTGTGTTTGTGTATCGCCCTGTCGTGTCGTGTTTTCCTCAGATGCTGCGTGGTGAGCAGGTGTCTGAGTCTGTCTGGTTCAAGTGCCTTCCCGAGGCAACCTGCTGTTCACCTGCTGTTCAAGATCGAGTCTCCAGTTTGTCCTCGTCATTTCGAGTGAAAGTTGTGTTTTTTGTTTGTATTTACTTTACTGGATTAAAGACTCTGTTTTCGCCAAGTCGCTTTTGGGTCCTCTTTCACCTGCATGACAGAAGGAACCGACCCAGAAGGAACCGACCAAGGAATGGACCCAGCGACTTCAGACGCTCGTTACACTGCCGTCGAGATCCAAGGAGCCATGCTCGGCAGACACGAGCAGGAATTGTCTGCTGCTCGCCATGCCGTGGAGAACCTGGCCGCTCAGGTTTCCGACCTCTCTGGACAGTTCCAGAGTCTACGTCTCGTGCCACCTGTTACTTCCTGGCCTGCCGAGTCTCCAGAACCTAGGGTTAATAACCCACCTTGCTACTCCGGGCAGCCCACTGAGTGCCGCTCCTTTCTCACGCAGTGTGAGATTGTGTTCTCTCTCCAACCCAACACATACTCTAGAGAGAGAGCTCGGGTTGCTTACGTCATTTCACTCCTTACTGGCCGGGCTCGAGAATGGGGCACAGCTATCTGGGAGGCAAGGGCTGATTGCTCTAACAAGTTCCAGAACTTTAAAGAGGAGATGATTCGGGTTTTTGACCGTTCAGTTTTTGGTAGGGAGGCTTCTAGGGCCCTGGCTTCCTTATGCCAAGGTGAACGGTCCATAACGGATTATTCTATTGAGTTTCGCACTCTTGCTGCCTCTAGTGAGTGGAACGAGCCGGCGCTGCTCGCTCGTTTTCTGGAGGGACTCCACGCAGTGGTTAAGGATGAGATTATCTCCCGGGAGGTTCCTTCAGATGTGGACTCTTTGATTGCTCTCGCCATCCGCATAGAACGACGGGTAGATCTTCGTCACCGGGCTCGTGGAAGAGAGCTCGCATCAACGGTGTTTCCCTGCTCCGCATCGCAACCATCTCCCTCCTCTGGCTCAGAGTCTGAGCCCATGCAGCTGGGAGGGATTCGCATCTCGACTAAGGAGAGGGAACGGAGGATCACCAACCGCCTGTGCCTCTATTGCGGAGTTGCTGGACATTTTGTTAATTCATGTCCAGTAAAAGCCAGAGCTCATCTGTAAGCGGAGGGCTACAGGTGAGCGCAACTACTCAAGTCTCTCCATCAAGATCCTGTACTACTTTGTCGGTCCATCTACGCTGGACCGGTTCGGGTGCTACATGTAGTGCCTTGATAGACTCTGGGGCTGAGGGTTGTTTCATGGACGAAGCATGGGTTCGGAAACATGACATTCCTTTCAGAGAGTTAGAGAAGCCTACGCCCATGTTCGCCTTAGATGGTAGTCATCTTCCCAGTATCAGATTTGAGACACTACCTTTAACCCTCACAGTATCTGGTAACCACAGTGAGACTATTTCTTTTTTGATTTTTCGTTCACCGTTTACACCTGTTGTTTTGGGTCATCCCTGGCTAGTATGTCATAATCCTTCTATTAATTGGTCTAGTAATTCTATCCTATCCTGGAACGTTTCTTGTCATGTGAAGTGTTTAATGTCTGCCATCCCTCCCGTTTCTTCTGTCCCTACTTCTCAGGAGGAACCTGGCGATTTGACAGGAGTGCCGGAGGAATATCATGATCTGCGCACGGTCTTCAGTCGGTCCCGAGCCAACTCCCTTCCTCCTCACCGGTCGTATGATTGTAGTATTGATCTCCTTCCGGGGACCACTCCTCCTCGGGGTAGACTATACTCTCTGTCGGCTCCCGAACGTAAGGCTCTCGAGGATTATTTGTCTGTGTCTCTTGACGCCGGTACCATAGTGCCTTCTTCCTCTCCGGCCGGGGCGGGGTTCTTTTTGTTAAGAAGAAGGACGGTACTCTGCGCCCCTGCGTGGATTATCGAGGGCTGAATGACATAACGGTTAAGAATCGTTATCCGCTTCCCCTTATGTCATCAGCCTTCGAGATTCTGCAGGGAGCCAGGTGCTTTACTAAGTTGGACCTTCGTAACGCTTACCATCTCGTGCGCATCAGAGGGGGACGAGTGGAAAACGGCGTTTAACACTCCGTTAGGGCATTTTGAGTACCGGGTTCTGCCGTTTGGTCTCGCCAATGCGCCAGCTGTTTTTCAGGCATTAGTTAATGATGTTCTGAGAGACATGCTGAACATCTTTGTTTTTGTCTATCTTGACGATATCCTGATTTTTTCTCCGTCACTCGAGATTCATGTTCAGCACGTTCGACGTGTTCTACAGCGCCTTTTAGAGAATTGTCTCTACGTAAAGTCTGAGAAGTGCTCTTTTCATGTCTCCTCCGTTACTTTTCTCGGTTCCGTTATTTCCGCTGAAGGCATTCAGATGGATTCCGCTAAGGTCCAAGCTGTCAGTGATTGGCCCGTTCCAAGGTCACGTGTCGAGTTGCAGCGCTTTTTAGGTTTCGCTAATTTCTATCGGCGTTTCATTCGTAATTTCGGTCAAGTTGCTGCCCTCTCACAGCTCTTACTTCTGTCAAGACGTGTTTTAAGTGGTCCGGTTCCGCCCAGGGAGCTTTTGATCTTCTAAAAGAACGTTTTACGTCCGCTCCTATCCTCGTTACTCCTGACGTCACTAGACAATTCATTGTCGAGGTTGACGCTTCAGAGGTAGGCGTGGGAGCCATTCTATCCCAGCGCTTCCAGTCTGACGATAAGGTTCATCCTTGCGCTTATTTTTCTCATCGCCTGTCGCCATCTGAGCGCAACTATGATGTGGGTAACCGTGAACTGCTCGCCATCCGCTTAGCCCTAGGCGAATGGCGACAGTGGTTGGAGGGGCGACCGTTCCTTTTGTCGTTTGGACAGACCATAAGAACCTTGAGTACATCCGTTCTGCCAAACGACTTAATGCCCGTCAAGCTCGTTGGGCGTTGTTTTCGCTCGTTTCGAGTTTGTGATTTCTTACCGTCCGGGTAGCAAGAACACCAAGCCTGATGCCTTATCCCGTCTGTTTAGTTCTTCTGTGGCTTCTACTGATCCCGAGGGGATTCTTCCTTATGGGCGTGTTGTCGGGTTAACAGTCTGGGGAATTGAAAGACAGGTTAAGCAAGCACTCATGCACACTGCGTCGCCGCGCGCTTGTCCTAGTAACCTCCTTTTCGTTCCTGTTTCCACTCGTCTGGCTGTTCTTCAGTGGGCTCACTCTGCCAAGTTAGCTGGTCATCCCGGTGTTCGAGGCACTCTTGCGTCTATTCGCCAGCGCTTTTGGTGGCCGACTCAGGAGCGTGACACGCGCCGTTTCGTGGCTGCTTGTTCGGACTGCGCGCAGACTAAGTCGGGTAACTCTCCTCCTGCCGGTCGTCTCAGACCGCTCCCCATTCCTTCTCGACCATGGTCTCACATCGCCCTAGACTTCATTACCGGTCTGCCTTTGTCTGCGGGGAAGACTGTGATTCTTACGGTTGTCGATAGGTTCTCTAAGGCGGCACATTTCATTCCCCTCGCTAAACTTCCTTCCGCTAAGGAGACGGCACAAATCATTATCGAGAATGTATTCAGAATTCATGGCCTCCCGTTAGACGCCGTTTCAGACAGAGGCCCGCAATTCACGTCACAGTTTTGGAGGGAGTTCTGTCGTTTGATTGGTGCGTCCGTCAGTCTCTCTTCCGGGTTTCATCCCCAGTCTAACGGTCAAGCAGAGAGGGCCAATCAGACGATTGGTCGCATACTACGCAGCCTTTCTTTCAGAAACCCTGCGTCTTGGGCAGAACAGCTCCCCTGGGCAGAATACGCTCACAATTCGCTTCCTTCGTCTGCTACCGGGTTATCTCCGTTTCAGAGTAGTCTGGGTTACCAGCCTCCTCTGTTCTCATCCCAGCTTGCCGAGTCCAGCGTTCCCTCCGCTCAAGCGTTTGTCCAACGTTGTGAGCGCACCTGGAGGAGGTGAGGTCTGCACTTTGCCGTTACAGGGCACAGACTGTGAGAGCCGCCAATAAACGCAGGATTAAGAGTCCAAGGTATTGTTGCGGCCAGAGAGTGTGGCTTTCCACTCGCAACCTTCCTCTTACGACAGCTTCTCGTAAGTTGACTCCGCGGTTCATTGGTCCGTTCCGTGTCTCCCAGGTCGTCAATCCTGTCGCTGTGCGACTGCTTCTTCCGCGACATCTTCGTCGCGTCCATCCTGTCTTCCATGTCTCCTGTGTCAAGCCCTTTCTTCGCACCCCCGTTCGTCTTCCCTCCCCCTCCCGTCCTTGTCGAGAGCGCACCTATTTACAAGGTACATAAGATCATGGACATGCGTTCTCGGGACGGGGTCACCAATACTTAGTGGATTGGGAGGGTTACGGTCCTGAGGAGAGGAGTTGGGTTCCGTCTCGGGACGTGCTGGACCGTTCACTCATTGATGATTTCCTCCGTTGCCGCCAGGATTCCTCCTCGAGTGCGCCAGGAGGCGCTCGGTGAGTGGGGGTACTGTCATGTTTTGTCATTTATTATCTTGTCTTGTCCCTGTGCTTCCCATTCTATTCGTTTCCCTCTGCTGGTCTTATTAGGTTCTTTCCCTCTTTCTATCCCTCTCTCTCCCTCCCTCTCTCACTCTCTCACTCTCTCTTCTCTCTATCGTTCCGTTCCTGCTCCCAGCTGTTCCTATTCCCCTAATCAATCATTTAGTCTTCCCACACCTGTTCCCGATCCTTTCCCCTGATTAGAGTCCCTATTTCTTCCTTTGTGTTCCGTTCCTGTCCTGTCGGTTCCTTGTCTAGAATTCACCGTGCTGTGTTTGTGTATCGCCCTGTCGTGTCGTGTTTTCCTCAGATGCTGCGTGGTGAGCAGGTGTCTGAGTCTGTCTGGTTCAAGTGCCTTCCCGAGGCAACCTGCTGTTCACCTGCTGTTCAAGATCGAGTCTCCAGTTTGTCCTCGTCATTTCGAGTGAAAGTTGTGTTTTTTGTTTGTATTTACTTTACTGGATTAAAGACTCTGTTTTCGCCAAGTCGCTTTTGGGTCCTCTTTCACCTGCATGACAGTAATTAGTTTCACGTTCTGTTGTTTTTGTATTTCAGTTATTTCATGTACCGCTATTCTGTTCATTAAAGTCATGAGTAACCTACACGCTGCATTTCGGTCTGACTCTCTTCATTCAACAGACGAACACCGTTACAGTTACCTTGGGATTGGTCATTGAAAGCCAGTCACTAAACATGATTAAATTAAAGAACTGTTCATTAAATTACTTTATTGTCCTTAAAAATTAAAAATTAAAACATATTCCAAAACATCCCTTTTAAAAGGGACGGGGGGGGGGACAGGCAAGGTCTGGCTGGAATGGCGTCAGGGTAACACACAGTCCCAGATTACATTTCTCTTCTTCACTTTTAAAGTAATGCCCTCATATTGCTGTGAGATTCTGTAATATCCCTTACCTCTGTTTTAATTAAGAATTATTGTTATCAAGGTCAGATTGAAGGACAAGGCACATCTCAGGGAACGTCCCAAAAGGAACCCTATTCCCTATATAGTGCACTACTATTGATCGGAGCCCTATTGGCTCTCATCAAACGTAGTGCGCCATGTAGGGAATAGGGTGCCATTTGGGAGGCACCTCTCAGTCATCCTCTAGTGATATTAACAATAATGAACAGAGTAGCCATCTTAAAGTACCAGATGGCATAGAGATATAGTTTACATATGGTCCCCGAAATTAAATAAGTTAACAATCCATAAAGCTACATCAGACTGGCTTCACAGATCCATTCATATAGATTTAAACCTTATTTGTACAAACTCTATATAGACTTTTTCTATTGTGTTATTGACTGTATGTTTGTTTATTCCACGTGTAACTCTGTGTTGTTTGTTTGTGTTGCACTGCTATGCTTTATCTTCGCCAGGTCGCAGTTGTAAATGAGAACTTGTTCTCAACCAGCCTACCTGGTTTAAATAAAGGTTAAATGAATACAACATTTAAAATAAATATCTGTATTAAAGTGAGGCTTAATCTAGTCAGTTAACCTCTAAAAGTTTAAGCCGTAGGAGAAGGGAAGAGGTGGAGGCTGCGAGGGTCATACCATGGATTGATTTATACCACGGATCAGACAGCTGTTTGATTTGGAATTGTAGTAGCCCTTTAGATACATCTATAGATTAAAAAATATATATAAAATATATTTGCTAAAATATTGAATTTGGCCTACAACTATAGCACCAAGAAAATGGACTAACACATTCGTAAATAGCAAAAATAAGACAGTAAATGTTTTTATTATATCTTATAGAATTAGTGTCGGTACTATATCTATGTGGTATAAGAAAGCTTTGACCCTGTACATACTTGACCCCTTAAATATATGACCCTTACATACTTGACCCCTTAAATATATGACCCTTACATATTTGACCCCTGACATATTTGACCCCTTACATAGTTGACCCCAGACATATTTGACCCGTTACATATTTGACCCTTACATATTTGACCCCAGACATATTTGACCCCAGACATATTTGACCCCTTACATATTTGACCCCTAACATATTTGACCCCTGACATATTTGACCCCTGACATATTTGACCCCTGACATATTTGACCCCAGACATACTTGACCCATTACATATTTGACCCCTTACATATTTGACCCCTTACATATTTGACCCCTGACATATTTGACCCCTTATTTTATGCCACTAAAACCATCTCCACACTTTCATTCGTTTCGTATCGGGTTACCTTCAGACGAGTCCCGTGACACCTGTTGGGATCGGAGAGCGTAAAACAGAGAGAGTCTCCGTCTTCCACGGTGTGTCATAATAGACCAAATGGTGAAACAGAGAGAGTCTCCCGTCTTCCACGGTGTGTCATAATAGGCCAAATTGTTTCGGACGCTTACAGACATGTTCAGGATGTCTCATGGTCTGACAAATACTGTTGGACCTCAGCCACCTTCCACCAGACACGCCGTACTGTAGAATGCGGTGGATTGAAACGCAGGCCGCGCAAAAAAAAAAAACTGATATCTCTAGCTTAAACTGACAGATTCTGATGGGGATTTAGTATTATGTTACTTAGATTGATGGACGCCGATGGGTCAATAGACTCTTAAGGATTCATTCATGGCTAAAGTAGATCCAGTTTCAGCACCATGGACAGCTCTTGCTGGTGAATGCAGGCTCTCAATGGACAGCTCTCACTGGTGAGTGCAGGCTCCCCATGGACAGCTCTCGCTGGTGAATGCAGGCTCCCAATGGACAGCTCTCGCTGGTGAGTGCAGGCTCCCCATGGACAGCTCTCGCTGGTGAATGCAGGCTCCCAATGGACAGCTCTCGCTGGTGAATGCAGGCTCCCAATGGACAGCTCTCGCTGGTGAATGCAGGCTCCCCATGGACAGCTCTCGCTGGTGAATGCAGGCTCCCAATGGACAGCTCTCGCTGGTGAAAGCAGGCCCACGCTCACTACTGAACAAAAAGATTTGTCACCACAAAATGAGTCAACGATGACATAACGGACGGACTGGCAGCCATAGTGAGTGTCCCCAAAGATGCGGAGCAGTAAGTTCAGCATTCAAGTCAAGATGTTCTATTAATATGGCTGTCACAGAGTGCATGGACATAAGTGTACAGCAGTAACCTTTACCCATAACCCTTACCCTCTAACCTTTCATCACAACCAATCATCACTCACCCCTCAGACCCTACAATTCTAGATAAGGTATAACTATCTCATTGGTAACGGCTATATACCACCACCTCTGTCTGCCTCCGAGTTACAACCCCGGAATTAACCCATTACACGTCAGATAAATTACCTCACCGGGACTTGGTGAGGAAGACGATGGCGAAAAGCCCTCAGCTAACAAAGAGAGCTCCTCTCCTCTCCTCTCCTCTCCTCTCCTCTCCTCTCCTCTCCTCTCCTCTCCTCTCCTCTCCTCTCCTCTCCTCTCCTCTCCTCTCCTCTCCTCTCCTCTCCTTGCTTCTTCTCCACCCTCTCCTCTCCTCCCCTCTCGTCTCTTCTATTCTGAGAGGACCGTCAGTTTGCTGTCATTACCTCACCGCCCAGCTCAGTTTCCTGTCCTTCTGCCAGGGAGAGACTCACCAGGATGCTGCTGCTGCTGTCTTCAAAGCAGACTTGATTCTATTTTAAATGTCCTGTCCCTACTAACTGGAGAGAAAGGGTCTA
>NC_060185.1:96399779-96422279 GCF_021184085.1 Oncorhynchus gorbuscha | reverse complement strand
CTCTCCTACGTTTGTTCTGTATAAGGATAATGACTCTCCTACGTATATTCTGTGTAAGGATAATGAATCTCCTACGTATATTCTGTGTAAGGATAATGAATCTCCTATGTTTGTTCTGTATAAGGATAATGAATCTCCTACATTTGTTCTGTATAAGGATAATGAATCTCACATCCTGCCAGTGAATACACATTTAAAAATACTTGGCTAATAAAATGTGCTTATAGTTTTGAAAAATTAGCCATTTTGATGATCTGTGTAGATTTTTTTGCACAGAGTTGTGAAAACTGCAACAAAGTGATTGGAAAAAAAAATGCCTGATCCAAGTGGATTACCTTTGTGTTATATCAGGTAGAATTACATGGCTGTTGAGATTGAACAAGAGGAGACCTCTTGGAAAACAGTTTTGTTTTATACACTGTGTCAGGTTTCCAATGACTTGTAAACAAACCACTTCAAAAGGCTGCACAGAGCAAACAGTCCTATTGAAAACAAAAAGGGGGCTGGTATTCACTAGTGGTAGCTGTGTGTGTGTGTGTGTCTGTGTTGAAAGACATATTGCCTTTCAGGACTGCGCCTTACCGTAGACGTGCCACATCAGTCAGCCAGTGAGTCACGCTGTGGTTGAACACGAGGTGCACCAGTCACACATTATTTACATTTGATTTGACATTTTAGTTTTTTTTTTAAAGTTGTATTTTTCTTTGTCATTATATTTTATTTTTAACACCTCAAGCCCCCCTTCAGAGGACAAATATCTCAGTTAACACCTCAAGCCCCCCCTTCAGAGGACAAATATCTCAGTTAACACCTCAAGCCCCCTTCAGAGGACAAATATCTCAGTTAACACCTCAAGCCCCCCTTCAGAGGACAAATATCTCAGTTAACACCTCAAGCCCCCCTTCAGAGGACAAATATCTCAGTTAACACCTCAAGCCCCCCTTCAGAGGACAAATATCTCAGTTAACACCTCAAGATCCCCTTCAGAGGACAAATATCTCAGTTAACACCTCAAGCCCCCTTCAGAGGACAAATATCTCAGTTAACACCTCAAGCCCCCCTTCAGAGGACAAATATCTCAGTTAACACCTCAAGCCCCCCCTTCAGAGGACAAATATCTCAGTTAACACCTCAAGCCCCCCTTCAGAGGACAAATATCTCAGTTAACACCTCAAGCCCCCCTTCAGAGGACAAATATCTCAGTTAACACCTCAAGCCCCCTTCAGAGGACAAATATCTCAGTTAACACCTCAAGATCCCCTTCAGAGGACAAATATCTCAGTTAACACCTCAAGCCCCCTTCAGAGGACAAATATCTCAGTTAACACCTCAAGATCCCCTTCAGAGGACAAATATCTCAGTTAACACCTCAAGCCCCCTTCAGAGGACAAATATCTCAGTTAACACCTCAAGCCCCCTTCAGAGGACAAATATCTCAGTTAACACCTCAAGCCCCCTTCAGAGGACAAATATCTCAGTTAACACCTCAAGCCCCCCTTCAGAGGACAAATATCTCAGTTAACACCTCAAGCCCCCCCTTCAGAGGACAAATATCTCAGGGTTTTATCGCTTTTTTGCAACATGTACACACATTTTACATATACATTTGATATATACATTTTACATATACATTTTACATATACATTTTACATATAGATTTGATACATACATTTTACATACACATTTTACATATACATTTCACATACACATTTCACATACACATTTTGGTAATTTAGCAGACGCTCTTATCAGAGAGACTTACAGTCAGTGCATTCATCTCCAGATAGCTAGGTGAGACAACCACATATCACAGTCATAGTCAGTACATTTATCTCCAGATAGCTAGGTGAGACAACCACATATCACAGCCATAGTCAGTACATTTATCTCCAGATAGCTAGGTGAGACAACCACATATCACAGTCATAGTCAGTACATTTATCTCCAGATAGCTAGGTGAGACAACCACATATCACAGCCATAGTCAGTACATTTATCTCCAGATAGCTAGGTGAGACAACCACATATCACAGTCATAGTCAGTACATTTATCTCCAGATAGCTAGGTGAGACAACCACATATCACAGCCATAGACTGAGTGTTGGTTCAGAGTGTTGTTTCAGAGTGTTGTTTCATAGTGTTGGTTCAGAGTGTTGGTTCACAGTGTTGGTTCAGAGTGTTGGTTCATAGTGTTGGTTCAGAGTGTTGGTTCAGAGTATTGGTTCATAGTGTTGGTTCATAGTGTTGGTTCAGAGTATTGGTTCAGAGTGTTGGTTCAGAGTGTTGGTTCAGAGTTGGTTCAGAGTGTTGGTTCAGAGTGTTGGTTCAGAGTATTGGTTCAGAGTGTTGGTTCAGAGTGTTGTTTCAGAGTGTGGGTTCATAGTGTTGGTTCAGAGTGTTGGTTCAGAGTGTTGGTTCAGAGTGTTGGTTCAGAGTGTTGGTTCAGAGTGTTGGTTCAGAGTGTTGGTTCATAGTGTTGGTTCATAGTGTTGGTTCATAGTGTTGGTTCATAGTGTTGGTTCATAGTGTTGGTTCATAGTGTTGGTTCATAGTGTTGGTTCAGAGTATTGGTTCAGAGTGTTGGTTCAGAGTGTTGGTTCAGAGTTGGTTCAGAGTATTGGTTCATAGTGTTGGTTCATAGTGTTGGTTCAGAGTATTGGTTCAGAGTGTTGGTTCAGAGTGTTGGTTCAGAGTGTTGGTTCAGAGTGTTGTTTCAGAGTGTTGGTTCAGAGTGTGGGTTCAGAGTGTTGGTTCAGAGTATTGGTTCATAGTGTTGGTTCAGAGTATTGGTTCAGAGTGTTGGTTCAGAGTGTTGGTGCAGAGTGTTGTTTCAGAGTGTTGATTCATAGTGTTGGTTCAGAGTATTGGTTCAGAGTGTTGTTTCAGAGTGTGGGTTCAGAGTGTTGGTTCAGAGTGTTGGTTCATAGTGTTGGTTCAGAGTATTGGTTCATAGTGTTGGTTCAGAGTGTTCCCTGTTCTGTCTCTATTCAACACACAGACTCTCCTCTCTCTGTTCAACACAGAGACTCTCCTGTCTCTATTCAACAACACAGAGACTCTCCTGTCTCTATACAACACGGAGACTCTCCTTTCTCTATTCAACACAGAGAGAGTCTCCTCTCTCTATTCAACACAGAGACTCTCCTCTCTCTTTTCAACACAGATACTATCCTGTCTCTATTCAACAACACAGAGACTCTCCTCTCTCTATTCAACACAGAGACTATCCTGTATCTATTCAAAAACACAGAGACTCTCCTCTCTATTTTCAACAACACATAGAGAGGATTAAAGCATGCTGTTATGTGATGTTGTGTAGTGTCGTGTCATGTCGTGTTGGGGAGCAAGTTGTCTTTATAAATCCTGACAAGTACAAACCTGATCTCAACATAATTATTTTAAATTGACGACGGTTGTTTCTTCCACATGCAACATTTAATGTGGATTTCTTTTAATTAAAATTACCCTTTGACCCGAGCTCTGGAGAAGTGCACTACCCTTTGACCCGAGCTCTGGAGAAGTGCACTACCCTTTGACCCGAGCTCTGGAGATTTGCACTACCCTTTGACCCGAGCTCTGGAGAAGTGCACTACCCTTTGACCCGAGCTCTGGAGAAGTTTTTTATTTTATTTTTTTATTTCACCTTTATTTAACCAGGTAGGCTAGTTGAGAACAAGTTCTCATTTGCAACTGCGACCTGGCCAAAATAAAGCATAGCAGTGTGAACAGACAACACAGAGTGCACTACCCTTTGACCCGAGCTCTGGAGAAGTAGACGACCCTTTGACCCGAGCTCTGGAGAAGTGCACGACCCTTTGACCCGAGCTCTGGAAAAGTGCACTACCCTTTGACCCGAGCTCTGGAGAAGTGCACTACCCTTTGACCCGAGCTCTGGAGAAGTGCACTACCCTTTGACCCGAGCTCTGGAGAAGTGCACTACCCTTTGACCCGAGCTCTAGAGAAGTGCACTAAAAGGAATAGGGATCTATTTGGGATGCTTTTTTTCTATTTTATTCATTCTGCTTCTATAATGAGTCTCTTCTAAACTACTATCCTTTAATGCTTTAAACATGTATGTTTACTACTGTAGTTCCATATTTTCACAATTTGTTTTACTTATTGATTAGCTGGCGAATGTTTCGTAACGTCGTATTGATCATCCTTGGCATCGTCTGGCCATCCGTCTCTGTGGTACAGAATAAAACACGACAACAAGAGAGACCCAGAAAGTGGGACAGCAGGTGTCTGAACAGTGCAATTACATCATGTAACAACCCACAATTACATGTATAGTGGAATGAGGCGGCAAATTGGCACCACTGGAGAAGACGTCATGCCGTGTTGTTTTAATGCCTTTTGGACGAAAGAAAAACAGTAGGATAATGCCTTTTGGACTAAAGAAAAACAGTAGTTTACTGCCTTTTAGACTAAAGAAAAACAGTAGTTTAATGCCTTTTGGACTAAAGAAAAACAGTAGTTTAATGCCTTAAAGAAAAACAGTAGTTTAATGCCTGTTGGACTAAAGAAAAACAGTCGTTTAATGCCTTTTGGACTAAAGAAAAACAGTGGTTTAATGCCTTTTGGACTAAAGAAAAACAGTGGTTTAATGCCTTTTGGACTAAAGAAAAACAGTAGTTTAATGCCTTTTGGACTAAAGAAAAACAGTAGTTTAATGCCTTAAAGAAAAACAGTAGTTTAATGCCTTAAAGAAAAACAGTAGTTTAATGCCTGTTGGACTAAAGAAAAACAGTAGTTTACTGCCTTTTGGACTAAAGAAAAACAGTAGTTTACTGCCTTTTGGACTAAAGAAAAACAGAAGTTTACTGCCTTTTGGACTAAAGAAAAACAGTAGTTTAATGCCTGTTGGACTAAAGAAAAACAGTAGTTTACTGCCTTTTAGACGAAAGAAAAACAGTAGTTTACTGCCTTTTGGACTAAAGAAAAACAGTAGTTTAATAATGCCTTTTGGTCCACATAAAATAATAGTTGAATGCCTTATAGACAAATAAAATAATATCTCAATACCATGTAGATAAATAAAAGAATGTTAGAAGGTTCTAACAGTGTGCAGGGCGTCTTTCCTTGTCCTCCCTTGCAGTAGACAGCAGTAAGGCCCTGGTCAAAAGGAGTGCACTAAATAGGGGATAGGGTGCCATTTGTGATTCACTGTGTTTTAGTACGTTATTAGGATCCTCATTAGCTGTTGCTTATGCAGCAGCTACTCTTTGTGGGGTCCAGCTACTATTCCTGTGGTCCAGCTACTCTTCCTGGGGTCCAGCTACACTTCCTGGGGTCCAGCTACTCTGCCTGGGGTCCAGCTACTCTGCCTGGGGTCCAGCTACTCTGCCTGGGGTCCAGCTACTCTGCCTGGGGTCCAGCTACTCTTCCTGGGGTCCAGCTACTCTGCCTGAGGTCCAGCTACTCTTCCTGGGGTCCAGCTACTCTTCCTGGGGTCCAGCTACTCTTCCTGTGGTCCAGCTACTCTTCGTGTGGTCCAGCTACTCTTCCTGGGGTCTAGCTACTATTCTACTCTTCCTGGGGTCCAGCTACTCTTCCTGTGGTTCAGCTACTCTTCCTGGAGTCCAGCTACTCTTCTACTCTTCCTCGGGTCCAGCTACTCTTCTACTCTTCATGGAGTCCAGCTACCCTTCTACTCTTCCTGGGGTCCAGCTACTCTTCTACTCTTCCTGGAGTCCAGCTACTCTTCTACTCTTCCTTTGGTCCAGCTACTCTTGCTGGGGTTCAGCTACTCTTCCCGGGGTCCAAACAAAACACAAAACACAAAATATGACATACTACAGAACGTTACTAGACAAGTACAGTCGCAGTCAAAACTTTGGACACACCTACTCTATCAAATGTTCTTCTTTATTTTTACTATATTCTACATTTGTCCGTGAAGGCCTGTTTCATGCAGTCTCCTCTAAACAGTCGAGGTTGAGGAGTGTCTGTTACTTGAACTCTGTAAAACATTTATCCGTCATTTCTGAGGCTGGTAACTCGGATGAACTTATTCCTCTACAGCAGAGGAAACTCCGGATGTTCTTTTCATGTGACGGTCCTCTTGAGAGCGAATTTCATCATAGTGTTTGATGGTTTTTGCGACTGCACTTGAAATTGAAATGCATTCCAGGTGACAAACCTCACAAAGCTGGTTGAGAGAATGCCAAGAGTATGCAAAGCTGTCATCATTTATTTGATTAGTTCTCAACACTTTTTTTGGTTACAACATGGTTCCATACAGTGCTATTTCATAGTTTTTGATATATCTTCACTAATATTCTACAACGTAGAACAAAAATAAAGAAAAAAATCCTTGAATGAGTAGGTTGTGTTCAAACTTTTGACGGGTACAGTACATCAGAAGAACAGAACTACTTTTAAAGAAGTGTACACGCTTTCATACAGTTAAGTCTTGAAAATCATGCGATTCATAGACACTACTGAATGAAAGGGCAAAATAAAAAAATAAAAAATGAAATACCAAAGGAAGTGCATTGGAATCATAAAACACGGGACGAGATGTTAAAAACTGTCCATTGTGCCAATAGATGGAATGCACTCGCATGAGATTTGCCGTGATGTTGACAGAGTGGCATGGGAGGTTTATTTCTTAGACTGGGGTAAGATGTCAATTTTTGGGACACATCCTCAGTAGTGTGCCTTCGAATCAGTGGGTGTTTCGGCCTTTAATCACTAAACACCCTCATCAAAGGTGGCCAGCTAAAGGGTGATCAAGCCTTAGCTTGTGTCCCATGCCCAATTAAGATGTCCCACAGGACTGTGCAAGGCAGGGGCGTCCTCTTCTCTGAGCCAGCCATACAGCTGACCGCATACCTCATATGCCCTCCTCAAGTTGGAGGGATCTGAATTGAGTTCTCAGGTGGGGGTGAGGGGTCATGAAGTTATAGCCCAGCAAGGGTCCTTCCGTTTGATCCAGATCCACTGGCTACCTCTTTCAGCTGCTTGAGAAACTGCTCTGACGGTCTGCCGCAGAGCCTGTCCATGGATTCCAAGTTCTTTCAGCAACCTGATGATGGAAGAAGCCACGAATCCTCTGCATCCCACTTCAACTGGCCAGACTTTTGCATTCCAGCCACGCTGAGTTGCGTCTGCTGCCAACTCTGTGTAACGCAGTTTCTTACGTTCGTAGGCCTCTTCAACAGAGTTTTCCCACGGGACTGTGAGCTCTATGATGTACACAGCCTTTCGTGAAGGGGACCAGAGTACCATGTCTGGCCTAAGGTTGGTAGAAGCAATCTCAGGTGGAAAAATGAGTTGCTGGCCAATATCGACAAGCATCTTCCAGTCCCGGGCCATAGCTAGGTGTCCAGTTTCTGGCTTTGTAGGAGGATACTTGGGCCTTTTCTGTCCCTCCCGGATGAATGTTGTTGTTTTGACGGGATTGCTTGTTTTTGGAGGTAATGAATTGGTTGCACTCCTCTTGGTCTCAAGTGCTGCAGCCAGGCTCTTGAGGACCTGATTGTGCCTCCAGGTGTAGCGGCCTTGTGAGAGGCTGGTCTTGCAACCTGTCATTATATGCCTGAGAGTCGCTGGAGCTGGGCAGAGGGGGCAGGTCGAGTCCTCGCCATACCATTGATGTAGATTTTTTGGTGATGGAAGCACATCATAAACAGCTCTTATGATGAAGCTGATGTTGCTTGCCTCCATTTGCCAAAGCTCACTCCAGTTGATCTTTCTCCTCTCCAGGCCTTCCCACCGCGTCCATTGCCCTTGTTTAGCAAGAGAGACAGCCTTTGCACTTCTTGCAGTCTCCTCCTGTCTGCGCACCTCCTCGACCACCAGCTTCCTGCGTTCAGATGTTGTTGCCTTATGGAACGTTGGTTTGCTTGCTGCCAGGCCAAAGCCTCCTCTTCCATGCTGGATATTCCCCACAATGTCTTGGTGTCTCAGGGCTGATGTTGCTTGCTGCACAGCATTGGATGATGTCCATTTCCGTCCAGTTTGTAGGGGAGGTGCAGCCTTGCTAATGGTCTGGTCTTTGGAGTCCTTCAATGTCATCTGAAGTCTTACTTTAGAGCACTTGTACTCCTCCGTTAGACTTGTAAGAGGTAGTTCAAGGACCCCTTTGCCATAGAGGCCGATGTTACTCAGGCATCGTGGGACACCCAGCCATTTCTTCACGTATGAGGTAATGGTTCGCTCCATCTTCTCCACTGTTGTTATTGGGACCTCATAGACGGTGAGTGGCCACATTATCCGGGGAGAAGTCCAAACTGTAGGCACCAGAGCTTGAGCCTCCCAGGCAGTAGGGTCTTGTTGATGTTCTCAAGACCGTCGGCGATGTCCTGCCTTACTTGCTGCACTTGATCTTTATCCCGGAGGCTTTCGTTGTACCATCTACCCAGGCTCTTGATGGGTTGCTCAGACACCGTTGGTATCGGGTCATCTCCAATGCAGAACCTCACATCTTTAAGCTGTCCCTTGACTATGGAGATGCTTCGAGATTTGCTTGGCTTGATTTTCATCCGTGCCCACTTGATGTTATCCTGCAGTTTTGCAAGTAGCCGCCTGGTGCATGCTGCAGTGGTGGTCAGTGTAGTCATGTCATCCATGTATGCTCGGATAGGTGGGAGACGGAGCCCTTCCTTAGTTCTCTCACCACCGACCACCCATCTCGATGCCCTGATGATGACTTCCATGGCCATAGTGAAGGCCAGAGGAGAAATTGTACAGCCTGCCATTATGCCTACTTCCAAGCGCTGCCATGTTGTTGTGAAGTCAGGTGTTGTGAAACACAATTGCAGGTCTTGGAAATAGGCCTTTACCAGTGTAGTGATGGGTTCTGGTACGTGGAAAATGTTGAAGGATTCCCAGAGGAGTTCATGGGGAACTGAGCCAAAGGCATTGGCCAAGTCGAGGAAGATGACATAGAGGTCTCTCTTGTCCTTCTTAGCTGTTTGGATCTGGTGCCAAATCATACTAGTATGTTCCAGGCAACCAGAGAAACCAGGAATGCCTGCTTTCTGTACAGATGTATCAATGTACTTGTTCCTTTCCAGATAAGTGGACAGCCTCTGTGCTATTATACTGAAAAGATCTTCCCTTCGACGTTGAGAAGGGAGATTGGTCGGAATTGACTGATGTCTGTCGCATCCTTCTCTTTCGGGATTAGCACACCACCAGCCCTTCGCCATGCCTTTGGTATTATTTCCTTCTGCCACACTATCCTCATGAGCCTCCAAAGAAAGCGTAGAACATCCGGGGCGTTCTTGTAGAGCTTGTATGGTACTCCATTAGGCCCAGGAGCCGAGGCCGCTCTTGCTCTTCGGACAACGTTCTCTACTTCCCTCCATTTTGGAGGGTCAGTGTCCAGATTGAATTCTGGTGGTTGAATAGGTGGGATGTCATGTGGGATGATTATCTGCTCATGCCTTTTCATGTCCTGGTGGACCTTTTCCAGATGTTCTTCCAGTTCAGGCTTTGTAGTTTTTAGGATTCCGCACTTTTCCTTTGCAAAGAGATCTTTGACAAACTTAAAGGGGTTTTTATAGAACCGTGTTCTTGAGTGTTCCTTCTTCCTACGAAGTTTCCTTAAGTTTTCCGCTCTTCGCAAGGTTGCCAGCCGACATTTAATGTCTGCTTGGAGTAGCATGAGACCTTCTCTCTCTGCATCAGAGGCCTTCTTCCACTGCTTCCTCAGCTGCCTTCTCTCTCTGACAAGTATCTCGATCTCCTGCTGTCTCCTAGATTTGGCTGGCGCGGGAGGTGTCTTGCCACTTCTCCTTTCGTTTACGCCAAAGCGCTCTTCTCCGTAGTGGTAGATAATGTCTCCCATCCTTTCAAGCTTTTTCTCTGCTTTTCCTACCTGTTGTTCCAAGATTTTTGTCAGGTCGTTGTTGATTGTTTCCCACTCTCTCTTTTCAACGGCTTTGGGCCACTTCACACTCGGTCTGTGCCCTTTGATCTTTTCCTCTTTTAGAGGTCTCTGTGGTTGGGTAAGTTCATCCACCGGCATTTCTGTGCTTGTGTTATCCTCCTCAGTTACAGGGGTGCTGATGCTCTGCGAACTTTGGTTTGCGTCCCGTCGCTGTGCTTCATTCGACTGATTTGACTGGCTGCTTCGTAAGAAGTACTGGTCAATGCGAGGTCCCTGTCTCTGCTTCTCTAACAAGCACCTTTTCCTCCCTTGATGGATCCTTAACCCCCTTGCCGATGTTACTCTCTCCCAACCACAGCTGCACACCTGAAGTGTGTGTCCTGCTGCTGTTATGGTTGTCTCATGTGCTGTGTTCCTACTCGTAGTCGTTTCCGTTCCTGGGTCCGTAACCGTGTGATCAGTCGTTGAGCCATCTTGCGCCCCAGCTCTCGCAGGCTCTAGGGGTATGTTCCTTTGTTGACTTTCAGTAGCACTTAGCGGGTGTCTCCAACATACTGAAACAGCGTCGGAGACTGCCAACATGGGTAGCTAACCCATGACAGCCCCAGTGGGGTCTATTCCCTCCGGTCAGCTGTCTCTCCAAGCTGTCACACAGACTTTCCTATGTTGTCAGCTGTCCTTTCACAGCAGTCACTGGACTGGTCCAGATAATCAGAATCATAAAACACGGGACGAGATGTTAAAAACTGTCCATTGTGCCAATAGATGGAATGCACTCGCATGAGATTTGCCGTGATGTTGACAGAGTGGCATGGGAGGTTTATTTCTTAGACTGGGGTAAGATGTCAATTTTTGGGACACATCCTCAGTAGTGTGCCTTCGAATCAGTGGGTGTTTCGGCCTTTAATCACTAAACACCCTCATCAAAGGTGGCCAGCTAAAGGGTGATCAAGCCTTAGCTTGTGTCCCATGCCCAATTAAGATGTCCCACAGGACTGTGCAAGGCAGGGGCGTCCTCTTCTCTGAGCCAGCCATACAGCTGACCGCATACCTCATATGCCCTCCTCAAGTTGGAGGGATCTGAATTGAGTTCTCAGGTGGGGGTGAGGGGTCATGAAGTTATAGCCCAGCAAGGGTCCTTCCGTTTGATCCAGATCCACTGGCTACCTCTTTCAGCTGCTTGAGAAACTGCTCTGACGGTCTGCCGCAGAGCCTGTCCATGGATTCCAAGTTCTTTCAGCAACCTGATGATGGAAGAAGCCACGAATCCTCTGCATCCCACTTCAACTGGCCAGACTTTTGCATTCCAGCCACGCTGAGTTGCGTCTGCTGCCAACTCTGTGTAACGCAGTTTCTTACGTTCGTAGGCCTCTTCAACAGAGTTTTCCCACGGGACTGTGAGCTCTATGATGTACACAGCCTTTCGTGAAGGGGACCAGAGTACCATGTCTGGCCTAAGGTTGGTAGAAGCAATCTCAGGTGGAAAAATGAGTTGCTGGCCAATATCGACAAGCATCTTCCAGTCCCGGGCCATAGCTAGGTGTCCAGTTTCTGGCTTTGTAGGAGGATACTTGGGCCTTTTCTGTCCCTCCCGGATGAATGTTGTTGTTTTGACGGGATTGCTTGTTTTTGGAGGTAATGAATTGGTTGCACTCCTCTTGGTCTCAAGTGCTGCAGCCAGGCTCTTGAGGACCTGATTGTGCCTCCAGGTGTAGCGGCCTTGTGAGAGGCTGGTCTTGCAACCTGTCATTATATGCCTGAGAGTCGCTGGAGCTGGGCAGAGGGGGCAGGTCGAGTCCTCGCCATACCATTGATGTAGATTTTTTGGTGATGGAAGCACATCATAAACAGCTCTTATGATGAAGCTGATGTTGCTTGCCTCCATTTGCCAAAGCTCACTCCAGTTGATCTTTCTCCTCTCCAGGCCTTCCCACCGCGTCCATTGCCCTTGTTTAGCAAGAGAGACAGCCTTTGCACTTCTTGCAGTCTCCTCCTGTCTGCGCACCTCCTCGACCACCAGCTTCCTGCGTTCAGATGTTGTTGCCTTATGGAACGTTGGTTTGCTTGCTGCCAGGCCAAAGCCTCCTCTTCCATGCTGGATATTCCCCACAATGTCTTGGTGTCTCAGGGCTGATGTTGCTTGCTGCACAGCATTGGATGATGTCCATTTCCGTCCAGTTTGTAGGGGAGGTGCAGCCTTGCCACCTCTCCTTGGTTACCCTCCACATGGGCCAAGACTTTTTGCTAAATTCCCCTGAAGTGAATAAAGCAACCTTGTTTTGTTAAATTCCCCTGAAGTGAATTCAGCAACCTTGTTTTGTTAAATTCCCCTGAAGTGAATTCAGCAACCTTGTTTTGTTAAATTCCCCTGAAGTGAATTCAGCAACCTTGTTTTGTTAAATTCCCCTGGAGTGAATAAACAGGTGGGTTACAGTCTCTCGCCCTTAACAGGTTAGCTGAGGCTTAGTGTAATGGGTTTCAATGTAACATTCATGAACATGAAAGGGCTTGGTTACCCTCCAGGGCTTGAATATTTTGCCTTGTTGCAGTCTACCACCCATAAAGGGTTATCTGAGGTACAGTGTAACAGGTTGCAGTCTACCACCCATAAAGGGTTATCTGAGATACAGTGTAACAGGTTGCAGTCTACCACCCATAAAGGGTTATCTGAGGTACAGTGTAACAGGTTGCAGTCTACCACCCATAAAGGGTTATCTGAGGTACAGTGTAACAGGTTGCAGTCTACCACCCATAAAGGGTTATCTGAGGTACAGTGTAACAGGTTGCAGTCTACCACCCATGAAGGGTTATCTGAGGTACAGTGTAACAGGTTGCAGTCTACCACCCATAAAGGGTTATCTGAGATATAGTGTAACAGGTTGCAGTCTACCACCCATAAAGGGTTATCTGAGATATAGTGTAGCAGGTTGCAGTCTACCACCCATAAAGGGTTATCTGAGATATAGTGTAGCAGGTTGCAGTCTACCACCCATAAAGGGTTATCTGAGGTACAGTGTAACAGGTTGCAGTCTACCACCCATAAAGGGTTATCTGAGGTACAGTGTAACAGGTTGCAGTCTACCACCCATGAAGGGTTATCTGAGGTACAGTGTAACAGGTTGCAGTCTACCACCCATAAAGGGTTATCTGAGATATAGTGTAGCAGGTTGCAGTCTACCACCCATGAAGGGTTATCTGAGGTACAGTGTAACAGGTTGCAGTCTACCACCCAGAAGGGTTATCTGAGGTACTGCTGATAACAGGTTGCAGTCTACCACCCATAAAGGGTTATCTGAGGTACAGTGTAACAGGTTGCAGTCTACCATCCATGAAGGGTTATCTGAGGTACAGTGTAACAGGTTGCAGTCTACCACCCATAAAGGGTTATCTGAGATATAGTGTAGCAGGTTGCAGTCTACCACCCATGAAGGGTTATCTGAGGTACAGTGTAACAGGTTGCAGTCTACCACCCATAAAGGGTTATCTGAGGTACAGTGTAATCAGAACCCATAAAGGGTTATCTGAGGTACAGTGTAACAGGTTGCAGTCTACCACCCATGAAGGGTTATCTGAGATATAGTGTAACAGGTTGCAGTCTACCACCCATGAAGGGTTATGTAATGAATCAGAATCAGATGGAGTTGTTAGACTCCTGCTGATAATGTAATGAATCAGAATCAGATGGAGTTGTTAGACTCCTGCTGATATGTAATGAATCAGAATCAGATGGAGTTGTTAGACTCCTGCTGATATGTAATGAATCAGAATCAGATGGAGTTGTTGGACTCCTGCTGATAATGTAATGAATCAGAATCAGATGGATGTTGTTAGACTCCTGCTGATAATGTAATGAATCAGAATCAGATGGAGTTGATAGACTCCTGCTGATATGTAATGAATCAGAATCTGGATTGATTGCTGTGGATGGATGGGAAGGTTGAGACTGGGTTGAGGTCTGTCACAGGGATACTGTGATGGTGGACTGATATCCAGAGGAAGTATGTCTGTCTGTCCGGCAGATGGATGGATGGACGGGGCTGGGTGGTCAGAGGAATAAGATATACCTATAGCCAGAGGAAGTATGTCTGTCTGTCCGGCAGATGGATGGATGGACGGGGCTGGGTGGTCAGAGGAATAAGATATACCTATAGCCAGAGGAAGTATTTATGTCTGTCCGGCAGATGGATGGATGGACGGGGCTGGGTGGTCAGAGGAATAAGATATACCTATAGCCAGAGGAAGTATTTATGTCTGTCCGGCAGATGGATGGATGGACGGGGCTGGGTGGTCAGAGGAATAAGATATACCTATAGCCAGAGGAAGTATTTATGTCTGTCCGGCAGATGGATGGATGGACGGGGCTGGGTGGTCAGAGGAATAAGATATACCTATAGCCAGAGGAAGTATGTCTGTCTGTCCGGCAGATGGATGGATGGACGGGGCTGGGTGGTCAGAGGAATAAGATATACCTATAGCCAGAGGAAGTATGTCTGTCTGTCCGGCAGATGGATGGATGGACGGGGCTGGGTGGTCAGAGGAATAAGATATACCTATAGCCAGAGGAAGTATGTCTGTCTGTCCGGCAGATGGATGGATGGACGGGGCTGGGTGGTCAGAGGAATAAGATATACCTATAGCCAGAGGAAGTATGTCTGTCTGTCCGGCAGATGGATGGATGGACGGGGCTGGGTGGTCAGAGGAATAAGATATACCTATAGCCAGAGGAAGTATGTCTGTCTGTCCGGCAGATGGATGGATGGACGGGGCTGGGTGGTCAGAGGAATAAGATATACCTATAGCCAGAGGAAGTATGTCTGTCTGTCCGGCAGATGGATGGATGGACGGGGCTGGGTGGTCAGAGGAATAAGATATACCTATAGCCAGAGGAAGTATGTCTGTCTGTCCGGCAGATGGATGGATGGACGGGGCTGGGTGGTCAGAGGAATAAGATATACCTATAGCCAGAGGAAGTATGTCTGTCTGTCCGGCAGATGGATGGATGGACGGGGCTGGGTGGTCAGAGGAATAAGATATACCTATAGCCAGAGGAAGTATTTCTGTCTGTCCGGCAGATGGATGGATGGACGGGGCTGGGTGGTCAGAGGAATAAGATATACCTATAGCCAGAGGAAGTATTTATGTCTGTCCGGCAGATGGATGGATGGACGGGGCTGGGTGGTCAGAGGAATAAGATATACCTATAGCCAGAGGAAGTATTTATGTCTGTCCGGCAGATGGATGGATGGACGGGGCTGGGTGGTCAGAGGAATAAGATATACCTATAGCCAGAGGAAGTATGTCTGTCTGTCCGGCAGATGGATGGATGGACGGGGCTGGGTGGTCAGAGGAATAAGATATACCTATAGCCAGAGGAAGTATGTCTGTCTGTCCGGCAGATGGATGGATGGACGGGGCTGGGTGGTCAGAGGAATAAGATATACCTATAGCCAGAGGAAGTATGTCTGTCTGTCCGGCAGATGGATGGATGGACGGGGCTGGGTGGTCAGAGGAATAAGATATACCTATAGCCAGAGGAAGTATGTCTGTCTGTCCGGCAGATGGATGGATGGACGGGGCTGGGTGGTCAGAGGAATAAGATATACCTATAGCCAGAGGAAGTATTTCTGTCTGTCCGGCAGATGGATGGATGGACGGGGCTGGGTGGTCAGAGGAATAAGATATACCTATAGCCAGAGGAAGTATGTCTGTCTGTCCGGCAGATGGATGGATGGACGGGGCTGGGTGGTCAGAGGAATAAGATATACCTATAGCCAGAGGAAGTATGTCTGTCTGTCCGGCAGATGGATGGATGGACGGGGCTGGGTGGTCAGAGGAATAAGATATACCTATAGCCAGAGGAAGTATGTCTGTCTGTCCGGCAGATGGATGGATGGACGGGGCTGGGTGGTCAGAGGAATAAGATATACCTATAGCCAGAGGAAGTATGTCTGTCTGTCCGGCAGATGGATGGATGGACGGGGCTGGGTGGTCAGAGGAATAAGATATACCTATAGCCAGAGGAAGTATGTCTGTCTGTCCGGCAGATGGATGGATGGACGGGGCTGGGTGGTCAGAGGAATAAGATATACCTATAGCCAGAGGAAGTATGTCTGTCTGTCCGGCAGATGGATGGATGGACGGGGCTGGGTGGTCAGAGGAATAAGATATACCTATAGCCAGAGGAAGTATTTATGTCTGTCCGGCAGATGGATGGATGGACGGGGCTGGGTGGTCAGAGGAATAAGATATACCTATAGCCAGAGGAAGTATTTATGTCTGTCCGGCAGATGGATGGATGGACGGGGCTGGGTGGTCAGAGGAATAAGATATACCTATAGCCAGAGGAAGTATGTCTGTCTGTCCGGCAGATGGATGGATGGACGGGGCTGGGTGGTCAGAGGAATAAGATATACCTATAGCCAGAGGAAGTATGTCTGTCTGTCCGGCAGATGGATGGATGGACGGGGCTGGGTGGTCAGAGGAATAAGATATACCTATAGCCAGAGGAAGTATGTCTGTCTGTCCGGCAGATGGATGGATGGACGGGGCTGGGTGGTCAGAGGAATAAGATATACCTATAGCCAGAGGAAGTATGTCTGTCTGTCCGGCAGATGGATGGATGGACGGGGCTGGGTGGTCAGAGGAATAAGATATACCTATAGCCAGAGGAAGTATGTCTGTCTGTCCGGCAGAGATGGATGGATGGACGGGGCTGGGTGGTCAGAGGAATAAGATATACCTATAGCCAGAGGATTTATGTCTGTTGTCCGGCAGATGGATGGATGGACGTGGGCTGGGTGGTTCAGAGGAATAAGATATACCTATAGCCAGAGGAAGTATGTCTGTCTGTCCGGCAGATGGATGGATGGACGGGGCTGGGTGGTCAGAGGAATAAGATATACCTATAGCCAGAGGAAGTATGTCTGTCTGTCCGGCAGATGGATGGATGGACGGGGCTGGTTTTCAGAGGAATAAGATATGGGTTTAGCCAGAGGAAGTATGTCTGTCTGTCCGGCAGATGGATGGATGGACGGGGCTGGGTGGTCAGAGGAATAAGATATACCTATAGCCAGAGGAAGTATGTCTGTCTGTCCGGCAGATGGATGGATGGAGGGGCTGGGTGGTCAGAGGAATAAGAAATACTGTAAACAAAGAAAAGATATGACTGTCTGTCCGGCAGATTTGGATGGAAGTGAGCTAAAACACTATAGCCTGTATGTCCCCTGTCCGGCAGATGGATGGATGGACGGGGCTGGGTGGTCAGAGGAATAAGATATACCTATAGCCAGAGGAAGTATGTATGTCTGTCCGGCAGATGGATGGATGGACGGGGCTGGGTGGTCAGAGGAATAAGATATACCTATAGCCAGAGGAAGTATGTCTGTCTGTCCGGCAGATGGATGGATGGATGGATGCACATGGCTGGGTGGTCAGAGGAATAAGACAGACCTATAGCCAGAGGATTTATGTCCAACATACCAAAGTTTCAGGGTGCTGGTGGTGGTACACGTGTCCTGTAGACAGAGGGTTCCAGAGGATTTTAGACCAGGCCATGCATCGCTGATGTGCCTCCAGGACCTTTAAACCACTTGGCCCTCTTTGGAAGCTCCAGGACACTATGTGAGAGGTAATGAACCATTAGAACACAGCTGGTGTTGGTCTGGGCAGCCCCCAAGTTACAGACACACTAGACTACGGAAAGAGGTCAGTTTTTACACTGAAATGGGTTTAGGTTATAGTACATTGCCCAAAACTGCCCAATTGAAGGACAAATCTCTGTGTAAACTGAGTATAACTATAACAAACTGGTGTTGTTCTGGACTTGCGAACCTTGACCCCGGGATGAGAGAGGGGAGGAACAGCAAGGAAAAACAAATACTGTAAACAAAGAAAAGATGATGACTTTTAAACTGACGGTGAATTTGTTCATTTGAAGCTGAGCTAAAACACTTTTGTCTGTTTTTCCCCTCCCCAACCAAAGTGAATCAGCGACAACTATAGATGGTGGGAAAGCAAAACAGAGCACATCTCATCCATTAATAGACAGAGATGTAGCGGGTAACCAAGGAGAATGGAGGGTAACCAAGGATAGGGGGAGGGTAACCAAGGAGGGGGGAGGGTAACCAAGGAGAGGTGGAGAGTAACCAAGGAGAGTTGGAGGGTAACCAAGGAGAGGTGGAGGGTAACCAAGGAGAGATGGAGGGTAACCAAGGAGAGGGGGAGGGTAACCAAGGAGAGTGGAGGGTAACCAAGGAGAGGTGGAAGGTAACCAAGGAGAGGGGGAGGGTAACCAAGGAGAGGTGGCAGGTAACCAAGGAGAGGTGGAGGGTAACCAAGGAGAGGTGGAGGGTAACCAAGGAGAGGTGGAGGGTAACCAAGGAGAGGGGGAGGGTAACCAAGGAGAGTGGAGGGTAACCAAGGAGAGGTGGAGGGTAACCAAGGAGAGGGGGAGGGTAACCAAGGAGAGGTGGCAGGTAACCAAGGAGAGGTGGCAGGTAACCAAGGAGAGGTGGAGGGTAACCAAGGAGAGGGGGAGGGTAACCAAGGAGAGGGGGAGGGTAACCAAGGAGAGGTGGAGGGTAACCAAGGAGAGGTGGCAGGTAACCAAGGAGAGGTGGCAGGTAACCAAGGAGAGGTGGAGGGTAACCAAGGAGAGGTGGAAGGTAACCAAGGAGAGGTGGAGGGTAACCAAGGAGAGGGGGAGGGTAACCAAGGAGAGGTGGAGGGTAACCAAGGAGAGGGGGAGGGTAACCAAGGAGAGGGGGAGGGTAACCAAGGAGAGGTGGAGGGTAACCAAGGAGAGGTGGAGGGTAACCAAGGAGAGGTGGAGGGTAACCAAGGAGAGGTGGCAGGTAACCAAGGAGAGGTGGAGGGTAACCAAGGAGAGGCGGAGGATAACCCAGGACAAAGAGAGATAGAGGGTAACCAAGGAGAGTGGAGGGTAACCAAGGAGAGGTGGAGGGTAACCAAGGAGAGGTGGAGGGTAACCAAGGAGAGGGGGAGGGTAACCAAGGAGAGGTGGAGGGTAACCAAGGAGAGGTGGAGGGTAACCAAGGAGAGGTGGAGGGTAACCAAGGAGAGGTGGAGGGTAACCAAGGAGAGGGGGAGGGTAACCAAGGAGAGGTGGAGGGTAACCAAGGAGAGGTGGAGGTTAACCCAGGACAATGAAAGGTGGAGGGTAACCGAGGAGAGGTGGCGGGTAACCAAGGAGAGATGGAGGGTAACCAAGGAGAGGTGGAGGGTAACCAATGTGAGGTGGAGGGTAACCAATGAGAGGTGGAGGGTAACCAAGGAGAGGTGGAGGGTAACCAAGAAGAGGTGGAGGGTAACCAAGGAGAGATGGCGGGTAACCAAGGAGAGGTGGAGGGTAACCCAGGACAATGAGAGGTGGAGGGTAACCCAGGACAATGAGAGGTGGAGGGTAACCCAGGACAATGAGAGGTGTAGGGTAACCGAGGCGAGCTGGAGGGTAACCAAGGAGAGGTGGCAGGTAACCAAGGAGAGGTGGAGGGTAACCAAGGAGAGGTGGAAGGTAACCAAGGAGAGGCGGTGCGTAACCAAGGAGAGATGGAGGGTAACCAAGGAGAGGTTGCGGGAAACCAATGAGAGGTGGAGGGTAACCAAGGAGAGATGCAGGGTAACCAAGGAGAGGTGGAGGTTAACCTAGGACAATGAGAGGTGGAGGGTAACCAAGGAAAGGTGGCGGGTAACCAAGGAGAGGTGGAGGGCAACCAATGAGAGGTGGAGGGTAACCAAGGGAGGTGGAGGGTAACCAAGGAGAGTTGGAGGGTAACCAAGGAGAGGTGGAGGGTAACCAAGGAGAGGTGGCGGGTAACTAAGGAGAGGTGGTGGGTAACCAAGGAGGGGTGGAGGGTAACCCAGGACAATGAGAGGTGGAGGGTAACCCAGGATAATGAGAGGTGGAGGGTAACCAAGGAGAGTGGAGGGTAACTAAGGAGAGGTGGCAGGTAACCAAGGATAGGTGGAGGGTAACCAAGGAGAGGTGGAGGATAACCCAGGACAATGAGAGGTGGAGGGTAACCAAGGAGAGGTGGGGGTAACCAAGGACAATGAGAGGTGGAGGGTAACCAAGGAGAGGTGGAGGGTAACCAAGAGATGGAGAGGTAACCAAGGAGAGGTTAACCAAGGAAGGTGGCGGGTAACCAATGAGAGGTGGAGGGTAACCAAGGAGAAGTGGATGGTAACCAAGGAGAGGTGGAGGGTAACCCATGACAATGAGAGGTGGAAGGTAACCAAGGAGAGGTGGAGGGTAACCCAGGACAATGACAGATGGAGGGTAACCAATGAGAGGTGGAGGGTAACCCAGGACAATGAGAGATGGAGGGTAACCCAGGACAATGAGAGATGGAGGGTAACCCAGGACAATGAGAGATGGAGGGTAACCAATGAGAGGTGGAGGGTAACCCAGGACAATGAGAGGTGGAGGGTAACCAAGGAAAGTTGGAGGGTAACCAAGGATAGGTAGCGAGTAACCAGGAGAGATGGAGGTGGAGATGGCGGGTAACCAATGAGAGGTGGAGGGTAACCAAGGTGAGGTGGAGGGTAACCAAGGAGAGATGGAGGTTAACCAATGAGAGGTGGCAGGTAACCAATGAGAGGTGGAGGGTAACCAAGGAGAGATGGAGGTTAACCAATGAGAGGTGGCAGGTAACCAATGAGAGGTGGAGGGTAACCAAGGATGAGGTGGAGGTAACCAAGGATAGGTGGAGGGCAACCAATGAGAGGTGGCAGGTAACCAATGAGAGGTGGAGGGTAACCAAGGAGAGGTGGAGGGTAACCAAGGGAGGTGGAGGGTAACCAAGGAGAGTTGGAGGGTAACCAAGGAGAGGTGGAGGGTAACCAAGGAGAGGTGGCGGGTAACTAAGGAGAGGTGGTGGGTAACCAAGGAGGGGTGGAGGGTAACCCAGGATAATGAGAGGTGGAGGGTAACCAAGGAGAGTGGAGGGTAACTAAGGAGAGGTGGCAGGTAACCAAGGATAGGTGGAGGGTAACCAAGGAGAGGTGGAGGATAACCCAGGACAATGAGAGGTGGAGGGTAACCAAGGAGCGGTGGAGGGTAACCAAGGAGAGATGGAGGGTAACCAAGGAGAGGTGGCGGGTAACCAAGGAGAGGTGGAGGGTAACCAAGGAGAGATGGAGGGTAACCAAGGAGAGGTGGCGGGTAACCAAGGAGAGGTGGCGGGTAACCAAGGAGAGATGGAGGGTAACCAAGGAGAGATGGCGGGTAACCAATGAGAGGTGGAGGGTAACCAAGGTGAGGTGGAGGGTAACCAAGGAGAGATGGAGGTTAACCAATGAGAGGTGGCAGGTAACCAATGAGAGGTGGAGGGTAACCAAGGATAGGTAGCGAGTAACCAAGGATAGGTGGAGGGCAACCAATGAGAGTTGGAGGGTAACCAAGGAGAGGTGGAGGGTAACCAAGGAGAGATGGAGGGTAACCAAGGAGAGGTGGCGGGTAACCAAGGAGAGGTGGCGGGTAACCAAGGAAAGTTGGAGGGTAACCAAGGATAGGTAGCGAGTAACCAAGGATAGGTGGAGGGCAACCAATGAGAGTTGGAGGGTAACCAAGGAGAGGTGGAGGGTAACCAAGGAGAGATGGAGGGTAACCAAGGAGAGGTGGCGGGTAACCAAGGAGAGGTGGCGGGTAACCAAGGAGAGATGGAGGGTAACCAAGGAGAGATGGCGGGTAACCAATGAGAGGTGGAGGGTAACCAAGGTGAGGTGGAGGGTAACCAAGGAGAGATGGAGGTTAACCAATGAGAGGTGGCAGGTAACCAATGAGAGGTGGAGGGTAACCAAGGAGAGGTGGAGGGTAACCAAGGAGAGGTGGAGGGTAACCAAGGAGAGATTGTGGTTAACCAAGGAGAGGTGGCGGGTAACCAAGGAGAAGTGGAGGTTAACCCAGGACAATGAGAGATGGAGAGTAACCAAGGAGAGGTGGAGGGTAACCAAGGAGAGGTGGCGGGTAACCAAGGAGAGGTGGTGGTTAACCAAGGAGAGGTGGAGGGTAACCAAGGAGAGGTGGTGGTTAACCAAGGAGAGGTGGAGGGTAACCAAGTGTAACGGATGTGAAACGGCTAGCTTAGTTAGCGGTGTGCGCTAAATAGCGTTTAAATTGGTTACGTCACTTGCTCTGAGACCTTGAAGTAGTAGTTCCCCTTGCTCTGCAAGGGCCGCGGATTTTGTGGAGCGATAGGTAACGACGCTTCGTGGGTGACCGTTGTTGATGTGTGCAGAAGGTCCCTGGTTCGCGCCCGGGTATGGGCGAGGGGACGGTTTAAAGTTATACTGTTACACAAGGAGAGGTGGAGGGTAACCAAGGAGAGGTGGAAGGTAACCCAGGACAATGAGAGGTGTAGGGTAACCAAGGAGAGGTGGAGGGTAACCAAAGAGAGGTGGAGGGTAACCGAGGACAATGAGAGGTGGAGGGTAACCAAGGAGAGGTGGAGGGTAACCAAAGAGAGGTGGAGGGTAACCGAGGACAATGAGAGGTGGAGGGTAAGGAGGGAGGGGAGGAGGGGAGGAGGGATTGGGTAGGATTGGGGGAATGAAAGATGGGGAGGGGGATTGTGTAGGATGGAGAGGGGAAGGAAGGATGTGGTAGGATGGGGAGAGGGGATTGGGCCAGATGGAGAGG